>NC_041220.1:49709503-49720759 GCF_002837175.3 Physeter macrocephalus
TAGAGAATGGACTTGAGGACACGGGGAGGGGGAAGGGTAAGCTGGGACGAAGTGAGAGAGTAGCATGGATATATATACACTACCAAATATAAAATAGATAGCTAGTGGGAAGCAGCCGCATAGCACAGGGAGATCAGCTCGGTGCTCTGTGACCACCTAGAGGGGTGGGATAGGGAGGGTGGGAGGGAGACGCAAGAGGGAGGGGATATGGGGATAGATGTATAGTATAACATATTCACTTTGTTATACAGCAGAAACTAACACAACAATGTAAAGCAATTATACTCCAACAAAGATGTTAAAAAAATAAAAGGCCTTTTTATTCATTTGTGTCATGATTTATTGTATAGCAGTCCATCCCATAACATGCCAGAACATATGTATGAACCTAGCTTTGTGGCCTGACTCACTGTCTTACTCACAGACTTGTACACTCTATGCTTACCGTCTGGTTGAATCACGGGTAGAAATGTTTACTTACTATTGTATATACTTCCAATTTTCCCTAATTAAAGGTGGTGCTGGGTACCGAGCGGTAAGCAGTTGGCACTCCTAGGCCACTTTGCACTTGGCAGCCGAGCAGTCAGGGAAACCTGAGCAATGGAAGTTCATCTCAGGACGTAAGCATGTCCCAGAAGTCCATGACTGCCCTGTATTTAGGATAAGAGTTTCATGCAGGTACCTCTGGTACCATGCAGGTATCCTTTTCTTGTCAGGCAGTGGGGTGGTCTCAGCAGTGTTTGCTTTTTGGGGAAAACAGATACTGTGCTGGAGACTGAGTAGCCACAGGAAACATGGAAGCCCTCATTTTATATTTTGAACACGTGCATTACAGGTTGTACCTAAAATTGAGTGGGTGGTTATCAGCAGTACCTGGTGTGGTTGCCTAAGAAAGTTCTAGTGGACATTACAATCTCACAGTTTTCTTTTACTAGTTTTGTTTTGTTTGTTGTTTGCTCAGAAACTCAATGCATCAAAACTATTTCAGGTTTTATGCGATCTGGAGTCCTAGAAAAGAGAGTTCTAATTATTGAGAACTGAATATTCCTTTGGGAATGGCAATGAAGCCTCTTAAGCAGCATGCTGCTGATTGTTCAGCCAAGGTCCAGATTATGTAAAAGCTTGTCCCCAACAACTTTAGGAAATTGAGTGATTTTTGCATGTATTTTACCCAGTTATTCACAGCACACTTATAGTTTCCAGTCTTGACTTTATTTCTAATTCAGTTGGAACAACTCATTTAATATGAGCAACTTATTCAAGAAGTCTGAAAGCACTGTAGAGTAGTGAACAGAGTTTTGCAGTCAGAGAGGGCAGAGTTCTAATCCTGGTTCTGTCACTCACTTGCTGTGTGACTTTGGGTAAATGACTTACCCTCTCTGAGCCTCAAAGAACTCAGTTTTAAATTGGGGATGATAAGGCCTGTCATGCAGAGTGGGTGCAAAATGAATTCAGGAAAGCAACTCAAAGTAGTTACTGAGCCCTTACTATGTGTCAGGGGCTGTTCCAGGCTTATGAATACAATGGTGAACTTGAACTTGCCTTCAAGGAGCTTGTGTTCAAAGGAGAGGGCCAAGCTAATGAGTGATTACAATAAAGCAAGATGCAGGCTAAGATAATTTGAAGCATGAGGGGCCTCAGGTGCTCAGGGAAAATAAGTAACTCAGTTTAGCTCAGTGGTTCTCTGCCTTGACTATTGATTAGAATCCCTGGAGAGTTAAAAAAAAAAAACAAAACCAATACCCTGGACACACCATTGACCAGTTAAATCAGATTTCTAGGCTGTAGCTTGGGGACCAATAATTTTCAAGTCCCCCCAGTGATTCTGATGTGGAGCCAGGTTTGAGAAACACTGGTGCTGTGATCCAGCAGGTTATCAGAGGAAGCTGAACTCTTGAGGCTGAAGCCTGCAGGATGATCCAGAGATGGCCAAATGTAGAGGTTTGTGAACCATATGTAAAACAAGAAAAGCCGTGTGTGTGTGTGTGTGTGTGTGTGTGTGTGTGTGTGTTTATAGAGCTGCAGGGGAAAGGCAAACGATTCTGTCTGGGTTGAGCACGGAGTCAGAGAAGAGTGGGGTGGGAGAGTTAAGCTGGGGTTGGAACCCAAGGGTCTTGAATTACATTCTAATGAAATGCCTTGTGTAGAGGGCTTAGCGCTGGCTCATGGCAGGTCATCAGTAAATGATAACGATGGCTATTAAGTTCTTAGACTCATTTACATCTGGGGTGGGAGGGTCATTCTAACTTTGTCTGCTCAGGGGTCTTAATGGAAAATTAATTCTCAGAACATTTCAATATCCCAGCCCTGTGAGCGGGAAGAAGAGGTTACACTGTCTAGGTTGCGGGTTTCACTCCATTCAAATTGTGCCTTCTGAGTCTAGTGAGTGACTAATTCCTCACTAGATTTTTTTTGTTTTTATTGTGGTAGGATATACTTAATACAAAACTTACCATTTTTGAGTGTACAGCTCAGTGGCATTAAGTACGTTCACATTGTTGCGCAACCATCACCATCTTATCTCCAGAACTTTTTCATCATTCCCCAATGAAGCTCTGTACCCATTAAACAAGAACTCTCATTCCTCCTTCCCCTGGGCCCTCGTAACCTCTCTTCTGCTTTCTGTCTCTATGATTTGACTATTCTAGTTACCTTATATAAGTGGAATCATACAATATTAGTTCTTTTGTGTCTGGTGCTTTTCACTTAACACAATGTCACTAGATTTTAATAGGTCTTTTGCTTGGACCTTTTTTTTTTTTTTTTTTTTTGTAAATTTATTTATTTATTTACTTTTGGCTGCGTTGGGTCTTCGTTTCTGCGTGCAGGCTTTCTCTAGTTGCGGCGAGCGGGGGCTACTCTTCGTTGCGGTGCGCGGGCTTCTCATTGCGGTGGCTTCTATTGTTGCGGAGCACGGGCTCTAGGGCACGCGGGCTTCAATAGTTGTGACACATGGGCTTAGTTGCTCCACGACATGTGGGATCTTCCCGGACCAGGGCTCGAACTGGCAGGCAGATTCTTAACCACTGTGCCACCAGGGAAGTCCCTGCTTAGACCTTAAACTCCAACCTTTTAGCAGTGTAGGAGTAGCTTCAATTTTAGGGAGTTCATAATGTTTCAACACAGCATAATGGGACAAAGCAGTGTCTAGAGTGTGTGCAAAGTCCTGCTGAGTCTCCATGACAAACATGAGCATCCTGAATTACCTGCTGTGGCTTATCTCTCTCTGTTTCCTAAGATGACGTAAGGACAACGTACGGGTTGTTATTCTCTCTTTATTTTTCTGTCAATCATATTTTTTGGTTGTAACTTATCACTGTAGGCTATTTATACCAGAGTCAAGTACTAGACAAATACAGTGGACTTTCAGATGTCTCTTTTCTTCAAGCTGGATAATACGTAGGAAATGGTTTTTAAATAATCTCAGTTTGTGTTTATATTAAAGCAGGAACAACTTCATCTTCACAGCCTTGTGTTGTAATGAGTAGTCCAGTTATATGACTGATCTGTTTTCATAGTTTTCTCTGTCCTCCGAAAATATTTATGAATAACTACTCAAAAGGATGGAAAGCACTTGGCCTAACTTAAGTCAGCTTAATCTTCTGGAAAGAACCTGAATTCTTTCTCTTTTTTTCCTTATTTTACTCTTTCCTTTCTTAAAATTTTATTTATTCAAAAATATTTCTTGGGTCCCTAATATATGTCAAGCACTGCATTAGGGCCCAAAGCAAACAGAATAGATATAGTGTCTATTCTTGTACAATCTAATGGGGTTGATATCGGTTATTGATTTGTAGAGTTGATTTCTGATTCACCATCGTCTAGTGCTAAGTTCACAGGATATTAAGTGGATCATGTATTCTTACATGTTTCTTTTTTTGTAACATGAGAGGGTAGAACCACTTAAGGGGATCTAGCTGACTGGCTGCTAAGATGCCCCACTGGTGAAATTCCTGTCATGTGGGTCTGATGTTAGATTTGTAGTTCCGGAAGTTTATATGCCAGTGCCTCGTGAAATACCTCCTGATATAAGAGGAGAAGACAGACTCATGTTAATGTATAAGAGAATGGTGTAAATCCAAATGTTGATTTATTAATTTTGTTGGAGAATATCTGTTTCCAGCCACAAAAATATTCATTTTCATCATTCTATGAATCTTTTCTGCATCAGGGTAACTGAGGGGCTGTATTCATAGTCAAAGGGATACTTAAGTGAAGACAAAATTGAAGTGAAGTTATGTAAGTGGTCTCAAGGTATGTTTTATCCAGACCAAGGAGATGCCTGGCATAATCCAAACCCCGTAGCTGAGAGCACATGGAGAGTGAACCGATTTAATCCCCCCAAGCTGTGTCTGGCCAGTGATGGGTCCTTACTGCGCTTTCCTTTCTATGCCCTCTTTCCTTCTGGTTCTAGGCTGATTACTGTTCTGAGTGACACATTCCCTCATCACACATGCTAACATCATCAAGATTGAGCTATAGTCAGATCAGACTCTTAATTTAGCTATTCTATCTCTTATCTTTGCTTAACTCTGATCTCATCCGTAATGGGTTATGATTGCCAGCCAAACTCTAAGAGTTCTAGGACTCTTCTTGTATCTCTGTCTAATCATATTGTTCTCTCCCTCCACTTATCACTGCATTCAAAAAAGTGCTGGATTTCTTTAGGACAGAAACATTATCCTTACCTAATCCATGAGGTTTTTAAAAAATAATTAATTAATTAATTAATTAATTTTATTTTTGGCTGCGTTCGGTCCCTGTTGCTGCACACGGGCTTTCTCCAGTTGTGGCGAGCGGGGGGCCACTCCCTGTTGCGGTGCATGGGCTTCCCATTGTGGTGGCCCCCCTTGCTGCGGAGCATGGGCCCTGGGCACGTGTGCTCAGTAGTTGTGGCGCACGGGCCTAGCTACTCCAGAGCATGTGGGATCCTCCCGGACCAGGGCTCGAACCCATGTCCCCTGCATTGGCAGGTGGACTCCTAACCACTGCACCACCAGGGAAGCCCCCTGGTTAGGCCTTTCTATTCCTTCATCCATTGAATCCATTTCTACTGTATTTGCCTATTGACTACATTTTAAGGAAGTGCTTTGAACTGAATTCAGACCCAAGCTTTCAGGGAAAGAAGATTTGGTTCTTCATCATGACCTAGACTGCAAGGGTATAGTTTGAAAATATCAGAAATACCCATTTTTTCACTCTTTCATCACTTTCTCAGGGATCCCACTTTGCCCTGAGACTGGGTCAGTTTCCCTGCTTCTGGATGCCAGTCTCCTCCTTTTTCCTGTGGGCCCTTTCTAGACGGCAATGTCTTGACTGGACCTACTTGAGTTATAACCATCTTGAATTTATGTGCCATTTTTATGAGAGTCTTTGAAATGTGATAAGGTAAGCAGCCATCTGTTTTATATGTACTAAGTCTGGGCCTTTGTCCAGATGTCTTTATATTTTCAAAATAATACCTACTTAAATTTTATACTTTTATATTATATTCCTGACAATTTTACATTATCTTTCACAGCTGGAGAGAACTGAATTTCTTTTGTTCATGGACTTCTAACAGTGACTTCACGCCCCTGGACTTCATCACCCATTTGCAACCATCTGTTGGTAAATGCAAACTAGAGTTTAACCCTTCACACTTCCCGCGTGGGAATCTAGTGCATTGATATCATCTTTGTCATCACTTATGATATTGCTTACCTCTGGAAAATTAATATGCTGGCTAGTGGCATTTTCACTTCTCATTTTAGCACTTTCGGGTGTGATGCGTTTTTATGAACTGTCCAGTATATTAATAATGGACGAGTGATGGAGTCATACAGGCATATGGGGCCTTGGCGATTAAGGTCCCTGGAGATTCAGAAGAGCAATTATAGAGCACATTTTATGTCTCGGAAAGGGAGCAGATACTATAATGAATTTTTAAGTTAGCCTTTTGTTTAGTCTTCTGAGACCCTGGCAGCTTGCTGAGTTTACAGGGGTAAAAAGCCCCCGCAGAGAGGAATTTCTCAGCCAGAACCGACATTTAAAGTAGTGGTGTGTTAATGCTGAGAAAGAAATCCTGCATGCATTTTTTAAAACTTAGCTTTTGCAGCTGGATCTAACGAATGATGCTCCAAGAGGTTGAGCCAGCGTGCCATTTTCCAGGCTCCAGTTCCATTATTTATGTCCTTTCCAATAAAGTCTATGGCATATACTTAAATTAAAGACTTAGCCTTGCTTAAAGTACAGCCCAGCACCTGAATGGAGGCCTGTGTAAATGCCATTGGACCTCCATGGTTTTCTTCTTAACCCTGCTATTCTTATTTAGGTATACTCAGCGATTTAACTTAAAATCAAGTACGTTTTCAAAGATTCTGAGTTCTTGGGGCTCTTCTTTGACGAACGAATCTTATGTGATTAGTGTTTGATTAAGTGTTCAAAGAGGACAGTTTTCATCACAATGTCAAGTGGAGATGTGTCCTAAAAAATCGGATCAGAACTCAAAGGTAAATTGAAGATTCCCTGAATTTTTATGATATTAGCACAGAGGAATTTGAGATTAAAAAGAGAAACCAAGTGTTTTGGCAGCCTTCAGCAACAGGCTAAAGAAGTTATGACCTAAATTCAAATGTAATCCTATAGGCCACAGTTTTTTTAAGGTACCAAAACCATGGAAGTAAGGAATATATAATCTGCTCCCCTGTCCACCCCCCATCAGAGCAGAAGCTATGGACCTTGACTCTTGGACAGGCTAACTTCTGATATTGTGTTTAACAGTGCACACGTGAGCCCCATATAGGCCTTGAGTGCACATGTAGTCCTATTGTTGTCCAGATCATAGTAAGTCTTGGCCACCATTTTATCCTTTCCTTAAATGTCCCTCCGTATTTCAGGCATCCCCAAGGTGGTACCTGCTTGTGTTCCGGAACTTATGCACTCAAGTTCTTTTGCTGCCCTGGGAATGTTTCTGGTCACAGAGCCAATTCTATACTATGATCTTTTGGTCTGTTGCTGGATGGGGTGGGCTTCTTCTCCAGGGCCTTCAGTTTCATGGTTGAACCTTCTTTCCATCACGGTTCAGACCAAGGCCTTGGACGGTGAAGGGGAAGACTCCATCCTATTCCATCCATCCATCTCCTTGTCTTCCTTCCTCCAGGCACCCCTGCTAACCCGGAAAAGAACTGATTCTTCAGTCAAAGAATGATCCCCTTTGATTACCAACTCAGGCTGATAGATTATTGCAAGGATCACTAGGTCATCAGTTATGTAGACCACAATCAGTTTGGACACACGACACCCTGCTGCAAATGCAGTTTACTTGAACAGCAGGAAATGAAGGAGCTGTAGAGATACACTAGTCAGTGCAACAGTGAGTTTTCAGAAAAGCTTAAAGGACAAACAGGATTCATCCAAGGAATGTTAATACCTTTTGATTGATCTTTGAGATTCTCTGCTGGCCATGATAAATAGAACCTTATTTATTTATCCCTCATTCTCTGTGCTACAACTGGACACTAAAAAAGATGTAAAAACTGTAGAAACTTCAAAATGGAAATCCAGTGTTTCTACGCTCAAGAAGTAAGCCCTAAAAATGATCCATCATATATAACTCTTTTTCACGTGTGCATGCTTTTCACTAGGTCATCAGTTATGTAGACCACAATCAGTTTGGACACACGACACCCTGCTGCAAATGCAGTTTACTTGAACAGCAGGAAATGAAGGAGCTGTAGAGATACACTAGTCAGTGCAACAGTGAGTTTTCAGAAAAGCTTAAAGGACAAACAGGATTCATCCAAGGAATGTTAATACCTTTTGATTGATCTTTGAGATTCTCTGCTGGCCATGATAAATAGAACCTTATTTATTTATCCCTCATTCTCTGTGCTACAACTGGACACTAAAAAAGATGTAAAAACTGTAGAAACTTCAAAATGGAAATCCAGTGTTTCTACGCTCAAGAAGTAAGCCCTAAAAATGATCCATCATATATAACTCTTTTTCACGTGTGCATGCTTTCTCCACACACACACATACATTCTGTATGTTGTATGATATATCTTCCTTTTTTCTCCTTTATTGGCATATATAGATGTACTTCATTTTTATAAATTTATTTTATTTATTTATTTTTGGCTGCATTGGGTCTCCGTTGCTGCACACGGGCTTTCTCTAGTTGCGGTGAGCGAGGGCTACTCTTTGTTGTGGTGCGCAGCCTTCTCATTGCGGTGGCTTCTCTTGTTGCAGAGCACGGGCTTAGGGCTGCGTTGGGTCTACGTTGCTGCGCACGGGCTTTCTCTAGTTGTGTCGAGTGGGGGCGACTCTTCATTGTGGTGCGCAGCCTTCTCAGTGCGGTGGCTTCTCTTGTTGCAGAGCACGGGCTCTAGGCGCACGGGCTTCAGTAGTTATGGCACGCGGTCTCAGTAGTTGTGGCTCTCGGGTTCTAGAGCACTGGCTCAGTAGTTGTGGTACATGGGCTTAGTTGCTCCGTGACATGTGGGATCTTCCCGGACCAGGGCTCGAACCCTTGTCCCCTGCATTGGCAGGCAGATTCTTAACCCCTGCGCCACCAGGGAAGCCCAAGATGTACTCCGTTTTTAATAGGTATATTGTATGGTATATTATGTAGAAAATTAGAATTTTATCAACTAGCCATTCATTCATGGACATTTGACTTATGAAATATTGTATTTAGAAAGAAAGCAATATAGCAAGATTATCTGTCATAAATAACAATTGAATGCCTGCCAGTGTCACAATGCATTTTTCAGCAGAATCAAGTCTGAATACTTCCTGTTCTGATGATTCTAATCAATGTTCACAGCAGCAAAGAACTCTGAAGAAGGATCTTGTTTGTGCTTATTCCATCTAAGTAAATCAGTTGTGTGTTTTAATTATAGGTTTGCCAAATCATTAGTGTTACAAGTGTGTTTGAAGCCATAAGTTTATTTCAAAAGCATGCTTGGAATTTTGTAGTTTCACAATTCACAGCAAGAACCAAACTGATTCAATTCTTTCTAATAAATAATATCTTTAATAACTGTCCTACTTAAGCAGGTAAATGATTATTCTTTGTTGAACAATAGAACCAGAACTGTGATTAATTAATTTTCTGGTTCTTTCTTTCTGTTCTGTTGTGCCTGCACTGCCAGCCCCTCCCTGTGTACAGACAGGTGAAGGAGGCCCTCACCCCCTGGCTTCTTGCACAGGCCACCACACTGTCAAGGTCAGCAGGAGAGGACTGTTGCCCAGCGGCCCCGCGTTGTTCAGCTTGGCCTGGACACCCAGCCTCCCCAGGGGCTCATCAGAACTGATCCCCTTAGCCTCACATCCCACCTGAAGCCCACACCCCTCCAAGGCTTCCACATTGTCTGTGCTCTCTGCTACCGTTCACCACCTCCACTCATCTGACCCGATTTCCCGCTGTTCTCCAACCTCCCAAAACTCCTCCCTGTGCCATTTGAATTGATGGACTGCCAGGGCAAAACTGGTGCTCTGAAGGCCCTTAACCACCTGCCTGACCTAATCGAAGCCTGGGTGCTTCCTATGGACATCACTTCCCCTGCAGCCCTCTTCAGTGGAAGCGGCTTATTATCACTCTTCTACTATGATTATGTTATTAGTAGTAGTAGTAGTCACAGTGCAGGTACCACAGGCCTTTGAGCTTGAGGTGAGTGTCTTCCTAGCACCCCATTGCAGCTTCCAGACCATATCTCTTCTGTCTTCCTTAGAACACCCAGCTCCTGTGAATTTTGTGCCTTCAGACTTTACTTCCCATCTCTGTTGCTGTTATCTACAGCCCCTATGTCCTCCCCATTCATTGCTGACCAGACTGCTTCACTGTCTTCCTGTCACTAGTGCCTGGCATTGTTCTTGGAGATTTGCATCCAGCACCTCGCTTCTTTGATCCTCCCCCACTCTGTCACTCCTACAGTGCTAACTTTAACCTTTCTGTCACCAGTAACTGGACTACCTCCCAGATCTTTACTGCGGGCATTCATCTCTTTCTTTTTTTTTTTTTTTTGCGGTATGCAGGCCTCTCACCGGTGTGGCCTCTCCCGTTGGGGAGCACAGGCTCCGGAGGCGCAGGCCGCGGCATGTGGGATCTTCCTGGACCGGGGCACGAACCCGCGTCCCCTGCATCGGCAGGCGGACTCTCAACCGTTGCGCCACCAGGGAAGCCCGGGCATCCATCTCTTGACCACTATCTTCTGTGCTTCCAGCTTGCCTCTTCTGGTCCTCACGTTTCAGGTCATTTGGACCTTTACTCCATTGACCTTTCTTTCTCTTTGTTTTTCTTTTACTATCATTCTTCTGCTCCTATTGTTGGCTCCCTCCATGTCCAGCTTAGATTCTTTGTTCTGTCACTGTGATCACACCCCAGCAACTATCCATACCCTTTCTTGTCTCCCTCCCTCTCTTAAACCTGAAACTAAATAAATAATGTTAGCCAGCCTCTCTTTAAATTCTTGGCCACTGCACCGTAATTCTACTTTATTTCCTTGATATATTAGCTTTCGCTTTCCCTAAAGTGACTATTTCAATTATTTTCCGCTCCTGAATTCTTCTCCCCACTTGCATTGATCCAATGAGCTTGCCTTTTATACTGCTTAATCAGATAAATAATAAAGCAGAAACCCCCATATCCTTCTGTCATGGTTCCATCGAACAGCTTCTCTCTACCTGTAACCACAGTCTTCAATTCACTCCTGTTACTGTGGATGAAGCTCTCCTGAGCGTATTTTTTATTTAAAAAAAATTTTAATTGAAGTCTGATTAGCTTACAATATTATATTAGTTTCAGGTATACAACATAGTAATTCAATATTTTTATACATTACAAAATGATCACCATGATAAGTCTAGTTACTGTCTGTCACTATACAAGATTATTATAATATTATTGATTATATTCCCCATGTTGGACATTCCTGAGCGTATTGGACATCAACCTCCTGTTGTGCCCTGGTCCTGTCATAGTGAGAGCTATGAGTTTCAGTTTTATTTGGGAACTTGCTGAGGACTATAGCCCGGGAGACAGCCTCTCAGTAGCTCTGAGGAACTGCTCTGAAGAGGTAGGGAAGGAACCAGGATGTATATATGAATTTTCCAGGCTGGGAAATACATGTAGTCAAGCATAGATCTTGGCAAAATGTTACTGCTAGCCATGAGGATCACATATCTTAGTTAATGAATTTAGTGCTTTTCTTTTTTTTTTTTTTTTTTTTTGCGGTACGCGGGCCTCTCACTGTTGTGGCCTCTCCCGTTGTG
>NC_041220.1:49721156-49731282 GCF_002837175.3 Physeter macrocephalus
CGGACCGGGGCAAGAACCCGTGTCCCCTGCATCGGCAGGCGGGCTCTCAACCACTGCGCCACCAGGGAAGCCCAGTGCTTTTCTATGTATGGGAAATGCAAGAGTCTGGGCTCTTTGAAATTCTCCCTTAGATATGCATTTTAACTATCAAGGGGCCCATATATCCAAAACACAGAATGCTTCATCCTGAATTCCTCTCAGGGTGTCCTTGTAGGTCAGCGACTGCAGTGACCAATGACTTGACCCTTGTAGGACCGGAAAGGCGGGCAGTATTCTTTGCTGACAGTCCCATATCTGCTCTCATTCATGTCTTGGGGTCTGGACTCCAGTGGTAATCGCTTGCCTTGGTGGCTAAGTACGCAGGCAAATCTCGTCTCTGCCACCTCCTAGGTGCATTTAGGAAAATTATGTAACTTTCCTGTGCCTCAGTTGCCCCATCTGTGAGATGCGGTGTTAATGTTATATACTTTGCAGAGTTTTTATGCAGATGAAAGGTGAATTAATGACGTGCTTAGGACAGGCTGTGTCTGCCTTAGCTGTTCTTCACATGTCAGCCCTTCCCTTCAGCAGGCGGACTTGCTCTAGTAATTTCATCTTGAACCAATAGACCCTTCCCTTCTCTTTACATTTCCTTAGACCCCCAATTCCCACTTTGTTTCTCTGCTCCTCCAAACCACAAAGCTTCTTGTTTTCATCTGCTTCTCTTCACCTTCAATCTTCTCGCTTTAGTCCAAACTTCTCTTGCCTGGATTGCTGCAGTGGTTTTATGATACCTTCATTGTTAATCAGATAATGTGACCGACTTTAAAAACCTCTCCCAGGAATAAAACCAACACTCTTATTCTGGCATACAGAGCCCCACAAGATCGGGACTGGTTAGATATTGGCTCAGTGATACTGAGAAGCAAACCACCCTAAAAACTCAGGCTTAAAACAACTCTCGTTCTCCTGGATCTGCTGATGTCAGCTAGTTTGCCCATGTGCCTGCAGGTTGGCGGGGAGGGCCGGGGTTGCTGGCTGACCTGGGCTCTGCAGACTGGGCAGCCCTGCTTCACGCTGCAGGTTTGCCCGGGGCCAGTCTGCTCCAGATGTCTCTCATTCTCCTCTTGGCATCAGTCACCAGTGGGCGGTAGCAGAGTGCAAGAGGGCTGCCTACGCACCTGAGCACAATTCTTGTGTCCTGTCTGCTGACATCCCATCGACCAAAGAAAATGTCATGGCAAATCTGAAGTCCAGGGGTAGGGAAATACTTCCTCTTTAGTGAGAGGAGTTGCAAAGTGACATGGCAAAAGGCATGGACGTGTGTGTGTGTGTGTGTGTGTGTGTGTGTGCGCGCGCGCGTGTGTTTGCATGCACGTGAGAGAGAGAGGGAGAGAGAGATAGACTGGGTCTAATATTTCAATTTACCACACCATCCTCTGACATCTCACACCAGTTACCTCCTCGCCCACAATGCTCCAGCCATACGGGGCCTTTTCCCTGTTCCTTGAACACAACCGATTTCTTCCCATTCTAGGGCTGTTTGTACTACATTGCACTATGTTATAAATTTACATGTAGATTTAGCACTAGTTTGTTTTCCAGAGGATTCCAGTGACATGACAGCTATTCCTTTTCTCTCTTCACTGTTTTTAGCCCTTAAATTTTATTTTATTTTTGATGATCTATTCCCTTAGAGTCTTCATTGACTTGAGGATACATCTGAAAGCCTTTCAGATTCACCATCAAATCAACAAAACACTTTTATTTTCCTCTAATACTGTGAAACCTGCCAAAAGATGAAAAACAAATTAATTTGCTCTACATTTGCTCAATAGGAATAATGGATAACAGGCAGAACACTAGGAGGAAAAAACCAAATTTAATGGAACTTTAGACTTTGGGAGTTGAGATGATTTGGATTTTGTGAACTCCTTCATTTAATAGATGTCATTTTCTAAGCATTTGTGAGCTCGTTTATTTTCTTTATTCACATTACAACATATTCAGTGGTCAGTTGAGTGTTAATTTGCCAAGTGCATCCCAGGCAGCTTGTGGGGTATCCTGTGACTCTGGGGGAGCAGGGTTTGCAAAGATGGAAGGACCCAATATAAAGTGCAGGTTGCGGTTGGGGGTTGACCCAGGAGGCACTTCAGCTGCAGGTTCATGGATGAAGGGGACCCGTGGAGGGGGAATTCAAGGCATGCTACTTTTTGCTTCCAAGAGAGGAGTTTGGGACCTGGGAGACAAGGCATGCTGTTTTCTTATTCAGCAGGCGTAGGGAGAGCAGGCAGGAACCACTTTCCTGGTGGAGAAAAAGGGCAGCTTTACAGCATTGCTTGGTGGCCCCGGGCCCAAAGTGGGGGAGGTGTGTGTGTGCGTGTGTGCGTGTGTCCTTCTGCACAACTGAAAGGCACATGTGTATCACGATCGTGAGTAACATAACAGCAGTAGCTAACATAAGTGAGGGCTTTCTGCAGGTCAGCTCTTATGACAAATGCTGTACAACTGAACTCATCTAACCCCTGTGATAACCCTCAGCAGCTCTATTAGTGTCATTTCCATTTTAAAGATGAGTTAATAGAGGAGCAAAGAGTTTTCAGAGGACATTCAAGTGATAGAATCAGATTTGAGCTCAGGTCTGTCTGATGGTAGCACCGTGCGCTTAGCCGCTGTGTGACTCTGCCCCAAGCAGGGCCGCTACTGCCTGCGTTTCAGCCCCTCTGGGAGGGAAAGGTGTTGTGACTGCGGTGACCAGAGGTGAGGATTGTGGCAGAAGCAGTGAGCTTGTTGACATCTGGGTCAGGAACAATCTGTGGGGCACCGTGGGCCCCTTCTGGACACCAAAGGGCCTAACACTGGTAAGAGCCCTGGCTGAGTTGTATCAACTGGGAATTCACCTACCTTATTACCTATCCCATCATGTTATTTATTAACATTAATCCAACAAGGTACACCTGGAGCAGACACCCTGCCTTCTCATTATGAATATTTCTATTGCTCTTCAGGGACGCAGCTGCACGCTGGCACAGCTCCATGCCCTCAGATCTGATGACCGGGCTTCACTACCCTGGGGCAGGGGCGGGGGGTTCCTTGGGTCCCACTACAGCCCTGTCCTGTCACTCCCCTCCCCTCTGGCCCCACCCACTCCACTCCTGGGATTATTCGCGAGGACAAGGAATTGGGAGCACTCGGAAGGCGGGAACTAGAATGGATGAAGCTGGTGGGCATGAGAGCAGCTTGGAAGGGGCCTTGGTCTGGCTTGGTCCCTCCCCTTGTGTCAGTCTGATTGGCTGATGTGGAAGACCAGAAATAGCAGAAGCAGTGCACACTGATGAGTTCGTTCAACTGAAATGCTCTGCAGCATATTCCCACTTTCCTGTACCTTGTATCACCAGGGCCTGTTACCAGGATCAAATGAGATGATGTAGATAGCCTATTTCATGAACTATAATCCTAGGTATAGGGTACTTTTTGAGCTTGCAGAAGACTGTATTTTTTTTTTTTTTTCCTGCGGTACGCGGGCCTCTCACTGCTGTGGCCTCTCCCGCTGCGGAGCACAGGCTCCGGACGCGCAGGCTCAGCGGCCATGGCTCACGGGCCCAGCCGCTCCACGGCATGTGGGATCTTCCTGGACCGGGGCACGAACCCGTGTCCCCTGCATCGGCAGGCGGACTCTCAACCACTGCGCCACCAGGGAAGCCCGACTGTATTATTTATAAACATTTAATGTCTCTCTGTGGAAGGATTGTTCATCCCCACCCTGTTGCTATCAGGCTTGGTCATGTGACTTGCTTTGGCCAATATATTACCTGTGACTGGAAGTGATATATATGTCATTTCTGGGCAGAAGCTTAAAGACCCAGCCATGGTTCTCCGTGTTCTCTCTTCCCTGCCTCTGTGTTAGGATGGAGCCTCTGTCAGCTTGGGTTCCCTTGTGATTCACTGAGCAAGCAAAGCCCATTGCTGACCCAGGATGGATATGCACATGAGTGAGAAATAAAGGTTGTTTTAAATTGCTGAGAGTTTTCAGGTTGTTTGATCCTGCAGAATAGCCTAGCCTAGCCTGAGTGATACACAGATAAACCCTGAACATCTTCAGATATTTCTGGAAGTTAGTGCTCAGTTGTGAAATGCAAATGCTGCTATCAATAACCAAGTTTGAAGCACTTAGGAAAAAAGCAGAGGAACAACCCTATCCTTGGTTTCAGTTTGAACAGAATAGAAAGATGCCTTTTTATTCATTGTTGTATTTTTTATTTTTCTCCGTATCTTGTGCTTTGGTCTTTAGTGGGAGTTTGGTTTTTAACTGGCATGTACACATCCCAGTGTGCAGAAAGTGCAATACAGTGAATTTCTTTACCTTCACTGCACAAATTTAATATATTTTTTATATTAGTGCTGGGGGATATGATAAAACTGATTATTGTCTTAAAAATTATTTTATACATTTGTACTCCATTATCTTTTTATGTAGTATTATGCACTTTGTGGAAAAATATCATCTATGACATAGATTAGCTTGTTCGAAGCAATTAATAATGTCACTATAATTTATATCATAGAAACTATGCAATTTAAAAATTAAGGAGAAGTTTAACAAATTTACTTTAGAAAAATTAAGGCTACCTGAAACTATCGTGCATTTATTTTTAAGTGAAAGTGGAAATACTTTAAAAATATTACTGCCATTGAAATTTATTTCATGAAATAAATGATGAATTTTTTTTAACAAATCTGCACCCCAGGGGAGGTATATGAGATTAAAAAAAAATTCAAGTCTTGTGGCTTGACTGGAGGAAGATAGAGCAGATGACTTTACAAGGTTGCTTCATATGTGTGTGTGTGTGTGTATAGTTTTGTGTGTGTTTGTATATGTGTGTGTGTATAGTATGTGTGTGTGGAGAGAGGGAGAAAGACTTATTCTTTTTTATTTTGGTTTTTAGGATTTTTATTGTATTCTTGCACAGAAAACAGTTCTATAAACCATATGAGTTTGTATCTATTTCTGGATCCCTTATTCTCTTCTACTGCTTTGTCTATTCCTGGAACGCCACCAAATCAGGCAGTACAGTCATCTGTCAGAAACCAGTAGCGTATTTGTGTGTGTGTGTTCTTTAGAATACTGTTCGTTTTAAGATTTCATGACACCAATGCACCCAATGAGGTAAATACATTTTCATGTTTTTAATTTACATATGATTTATGCATTTCCCACAACTGATATCACACCAGCTGTATGTTACATTATCTATGAATAAGTGCATGAATTAAGACGAGTAGAGGAAACATTTTAAAAATCAACAATAATCACCAAGCAACTGAGAGCCACGAAGCTTAAAAGCAGCTCAATTGGTTTTTTATTTCATTTATTTTGGGTTTTGTTACAGCAGTATTCTTATAGCTCATTTATGCTCATGCCTCCTTCTTACAGCCTGGACTTTTACATGGGAATAATGGCTCAGAGAAAGGAAAGAACAAGAGACACAGGATACTTTTGTCAATAGGAAGTTTGTAATCTAAAAAGAGACAAGCCGCAAAAATGTGTCATTCAATCAGTGCACCAATAAGGTACTATGTAAAGTCTCAAAATGTGTAGCACAGACAATGGGAAAATGAGAGTAGATAATAAGGAACAAAATGTGTCTAACTACACCAAATTCAGAAGTCAAGGTAGGGAGAATCAAGGTGAATGGGCATTTTCAAGAGAGGCTTCACCTATCAGTCTTGAGGTAAGGGCTACTGATCCCACAGTCACATATTGAGATCAGAGTCTTAATAGCATCTTAGAAATAGGAAAACCGCTATGTATCTTTGCAAAAGATTAACCATACCATGATATGTAATATCAATTCTAAATGACAGGTAAGTGAAAAATTAGCCATTGATGTTCTGGGTAGGTGTGAATTCTCTGTGTTATTGCTTGAAGGGAACAGCACTATTGTAGCTTGGGAGTTTGTTTCCAAAAGTAATATTTTCCCTTCCAAGAAGGATCCAAAAAATCCTTTTCATGGGGTTTTGCTTTTGCTATTGTGGAGTCTGAGTCCTACGCCCCATATTATCCTACAAAGAGACTGGAGTCCCCGGACCAGTGGGAGGTTTGGGGAGGTACAATAGAACTAGTGTGGCACGTTAACAAGGAACTGGGCTTTTTAGTCCTGGTGTTGCCTCTGATTAGCTCCACAACTTTGGACAAGTTCCTGAACCTATTTTAGAATATGTTTGGATATAAGTGTGTTAACCATGCTTCTAGCTTCTATAAATTTGATGCTTTCACATCTGCCTTACATGCATATGCTGGACATCCCTTGCTCTGGGCAACCCAATAATATGCCTCAGTCACTTTTCTTGGCCTGCCGCCTCTCTCATTCCCTCCCGGCCCCCTCAGGAGGAGCCCTCTCACCAGGGGCACACCTCTGCAATGCAGACCACCCAATCCAGAGTTCACACCACCGACCATCTCCTTTCTCAGGCTCTTACACTCTGGGCCATTGCACACTTGTTCTGATGACCCCAGGGCCAGGCACCAAACAACTAGGGACAGCTCCTGTGCCCCAGAGCTTGCTGAAATTCTTCAAACTTGTCAATCCTAAACCTACTGACTCTGTCTCCCCTGTCCCTTTCAGTGGGAACCACAGTAAAGGCTCTTGATCACTGTTCCCCTCTCCTGCTTAATGAGCAACCCCGGTGCTTCCTCCTGTGGCCCACTGCTCTTGGGAACTGTCTTTCCATGGCAGTCATCTCCTGATCTGTTGGCCTAACTAGACCTCAACTTTTCTATTAATATACTCTATTTTAAGACCGTAAGGAACTGACTCCACTCTAAGTCCACTTAACTATAGTGGAGGCTCAGAAGGATGAGAACTGGAAACTGTGGAGAAGGTTTTTCTAGGTTGCCAGGGCTACCTCTCTTTGCTTTGCTTTATGTACCTGCTTCATTCCTCTTGCTTTCTGAGAGCTGGCTTCCTTTGCTGTCCTGGCGTGACTCATCTGCACTGCCCTCAAATGGTGCCCTTGGCTGACAAGTCTGTTCAAACCCAGAGTTAATATCTTACTGCCTTAGGCTTTCTCTGTCCTTCTTCCAAATTCCTGTGAGAAAAAAAAATCCGATCAGGCCAGTCCAGCCTTGGGTCAGTTGTCCATGAATCAGCTGCTGCCAGGGGGTAGGCCAGACATGGCTTACAGAGAGGCTATGGGAGGAGCAAGACCTTTGACTAATGTCTAGTCCCTGAGGGCATTTTGCAGTATTTTTTCAAAAAAGTATTTAAAGGGATTCTATTTTTAAAAAATCATAAATAACTGAAAATATGACAAGTTATTATTCTTCAAAACCAGATTTGCTTGGTCAGGTAGCTCATTTCCCAAAGAACAAAGATAAAATTGAGAGGTCTAGAATGTTATTAAGTCCCATCTCCTGATAGAAATTATAAATTGAAGACTTCCCAGAGTTCTAAAGAAAATTCTGAAAAAAAGTCGTACCTATTGTTTACATTATAAGTAACAATAAAGTTTATTTTATGAAGTCCCAGGAAAGCTAAAACTTGGAAATTATTTAGCAATAAAGGAAGGATTGTTTCAGAGACCAAGTTGAAACATTATGAAAGGCTAGCAAATATCTAAAGGTAACAGCAAATATACCTATTAGAGTTTGAAAAGATTGTAGCTCAGGGTAAAGAGATTTGAAAGTAATTTGGCTAAAATAAAGAATCCAACATTAGAACTTATAATTTTAAAAAAGGAGATGATTTAATTATCAATATTTTGGTTTCAAGAGGAGTTCTGCAAATGATAAAGAAGTACAGTGCAGCTCCTTTGTTATGGGCTGAATGTTTGTGTCCCTCCCCCCACCCCCAAATTTGTATGTTGAAGCCCTAACACCCAGCACGGCTGTGTTTTGAGATGGGGTTCCTTAGGAAGTAAAGTTAAATGAGATCATAAGGGTGGCGGTGCCCTGATCTGATAGGTACAGTGTTTTATAAGAAAAGACACCAGAGGGCGATCTCTCCATGTGCATGCAATGAGGAAATGCCACGTGCGGACATGGCAAGAAGGGGGCTGTCTGCAAGCCAGGAAGAGGGTCCTCATCAGGAACTGAATCAGCCAGCACCTTGATCTTGGACTTCTAGCCTCCAGAACTATGAAGAAATAAGTTTCTGTTGTTTATGTCACCCAGTCTATGGTATTTGTCATGGCAGCCCAAGCAGACAGACATCCTTTGTCTTTTTTGCCATGATACTTGTTTTTAAAATATCACGGTTGTGTCCTCTATGAGTTATTTCCATGCCAAACAAAGAACAAAAAATGCTGCACTGTTTCCCGGAGAACTCTGAGGAAGGAAGCTAATATTTTTCTCTTTAAAATGTGTAAATGGTGTCAACATCTTTCCTACGTCAATTAGCGATTGGTTGCCTCTTATTGCCCCAGTAGAGTGTATGGATGGGGAAGCTTAGTAGTAAGGTAAGATGGCCCAAATTTGAGTTAAGGTATTTTTTGCTTAAATATAGTTTAAAACTTGCATATTAACTTGTTTGGAAATGCAGTGCAAACTTCAAGCCCATGAGCTCCACAGCTGCTTTTCCCAGCTCTGCTAAACTGTTTCTAGTTGGAGCTGAAATCTGAACCTTGGATTATTTCAAGGCACATGGATAGTCACAGGGATAAAAGGCCACTGCCAGGACATCTTAACTCTCCATGATCCTGTATTAAGACTTTGTTAAGGAACAGGGGGTAATGACACAGACTTGCTGATTGTGAAGTGGTAGAGGTTCTTGGGCATGGTAAAAGTGATCTGTTTAGGGATTGGATTGGGTTTTAGCTGCAGACTGCTTACTCATTCATAGTCTATCATCCAGTAAATGAAGTCTAAATTCCCACAACTTCAAATCAGAGGTTGGCCTTTGGGCCACTTCTGGCCTGCAGGCATTTTTTTGGGTAAATTCTCTCATAAAAATCAAGCTTTTCGGTTTCCCTTTATTTTTCTGTTAATTTTTATTAATTATTTTTGGCCGCATTGGGTCTTAGTTGTAGAACGCAGGATCTTTGTTGAGGCATGCGGGATCTTTCGTTGAGGTGCACAGGCTTCTCTCTAGTTGTGGCGTGCAGGGTTTTCTCTCTCTAGTTGAGGAACGCAGGCTCCAGGGCGCATGGGCTCTGTAGTTGTGGCATGTGAGCTCCAGAGCACGTGGGCTCTCTAGTTGGCAGCACGCAGGCTCTCTAGTTGAGGCGTGCGAGCTCAGTAGTTGTGGCACACTGGCTTAGTTGCCCCATGGCATGTGGGATCCTAGTTCCCTGACCAGGGATCCCCTGCACTGGAAGGTGGATTCTTTACCACTGGGCCACCAGGGAAGTCCCTTGGCTTCCCTTTAAAAACAGGAAGAGCTGGCAGAATCAGAATAATGTATACCCCGTAGACAAGTCATGAGGTCTCCAGGTCCCCAGTCTCCATCACTCCCTAATGTCTTTGCTTGTCCCCTTCCACTCATTCATATTACTAGTGGGTCATTTGGGATCAGAGACGTTTAAGACGTCTGCTCCAAACCAACCTTCTCTATCTCAAAAGTCAGTGGGCAGCTAGATCAGGACAACTGGCTAAAACACTATAAGTCAACTTCAGTCATTATTTACAAATAAAATATGAAAGAGGGGTTCTAACAGGATGATGGTTTCTATGTAAAACAGATGAACAAAAAGTCCTCCTTGGAAAACACAAACCTATCCTTGAGCAGAAAGGTTCAGTCTCTGGAAGAAGACTGAATTTTGCAACTTCAAATATATTTGCCTTTATACTTGAAATTTAGAAACCCCTTAGATTTTATGAAATTAGGCATAAGCCAGCTCCTTAGCCACTCTGAGGACTCAGTGGTACTCATAGAGGCAGGATAAGCTTAAAGTGTAAACAGAGGCAGGAGAGATTGGATAGGAAATGAAAAGAGGGAGAGGAGGAGAGAGAAAAAGAATGAGAGCCAAAGAGAAGGGATGAGCCTCGCAGGATTCCATCACCCATTGTTTGAGCCATTTTTTTTTTTTTTTTTTTTTTTTTTTTTTGCGGTTCGCGGGCCTCTCACAGGCTCCGGACGCGCAGGCCCAGCGGCCATGGCTCACAGGCCTAGCCGCTCCGCGGCATGTGGGATCTTCCCGGATCGGGGCA
>NC_041220.1:49731332-49738033 GCF_002837175.3 Physeter macrocephalus
CGGCATGTGGGATCTTCCCGGACCGGGGCACGAACCCGTGTCCCCTGCATCGGCAGGCGGACCCCCAACCACTGCGCCACCAGGGAAGCCCTCAGAGCCATTTTGATTCACTTTTGTCCTGGGCTGTTATTGTTAACTAATCCACCAGGTGGTGCTGTGAAATACCAAATAAATTTTGGTCCTTAATTTTAAAAAATTACATTGCCTGGACTTTCCAGTGCGGACTGTTATCAAAACTGGAAAGGATACATGTCTGATTATTCTTTATTTGAAAATATTTATATTATAAAAATACATGAAGTATTTTTATAGAAGGGTGAAATTTAGGAGGAAAATTTGAAATCCATTTATGTTATTTTCAGCACTCTTAAAAATGTCGTTATAAATTGCAATGAATATTTGTGCCCCCCAAATCAATATGTTTACATATCCTCTTCCCAGTTTCTTAGGGCTGAAGCCAGCCCCCTGTTAGAGCCATCTGTCCCCACTATGTGCCTGTGGAGTGCTGAGAAAAGTTCACTGGAGGAGTCTAGTTTTCTGTATTCAGCCTGGGCTCACCAGTCATACCCCAGCTCCATTCTTCATGTTTTGGTCTCTGCTTTTGGTATAGCTGTATCCTCTGGGGACCCTCAGAAGCCTAGGTCTGGCTTGTTCATCCAGCATCCTGCTTTCCTCTTGGCTGTTTCCAAGCACCATTCCAGGACAGGTCTGACTCTACTCCCCATCCCATAGCGACTGGAAGTGAATTCAGACTATTTTAAAAGTCTCTAATTTACGGTACAATATAATTTAAGGAGGAAAAAAACAAATGACCTGAGGAGAAATATGCTTTGGGCAAATATGCATTGGGGGCTGTGTTCTCAAAGATTTGGCATTAAATAATCATAAATATGATAAATGATAATGTGAATTTAGCAGCAATATCTTTGGAGTTAGACTGTCCTGAGTTCAAATCTGCTACCCCACATGTTACCTCTGTGATTATGGCAAACCTAGATAGCCTCTTTGAACCTTAGTTTTCTCTCCTGTATAATGAGGATAATAATTCCTATTTTGCATGGTGGTTGCGGGGATTAAATGAGATCATGTGCTTAAAGCACCTAGGTTAGTCGGCTGCCTATCAATTTCTGTGCCCTTTCCTTTCCCTTCCTTACCTTATACCTGTGCTCCAACTCTAAATTTGTACTCCAGTGCCAGTAACAAGGACAATTCTGTGCTCCCCGAAGCCTTACTCCTGCCGCGGTAATCTGCTTCCAAACTTTCCCGACCCTGCCTGCTAGCTTCATCTCCACCAATCTTGCTTCTTCTAGCTCCTCACTGCCCTGTGCTCTGTCCTGCTGGGATGACCACCTGATGTGGTTTGTTGTACCTCTTTGTGGCCTGTTGTCTGCCTTCCTTCTGGAATGGCTACTATCCCTAACACCATGCCCTCTGGGTACATCTTCCACTCCCCTTCCCCCAATGAGATCTTCATTCCTGCTGCTGGGTTAACCCCCTAACTAGTTAACCCACTTTGAAGACCTCTTCTAAATCACTGGGCCTGATGCTTTAGGAAGAGAGCTGTCCAGCTGCACTGTGCATAGCATCTCTTGCACACCTGGACGTGTGCAGAAAAGTTATGATTTTTAAGTTGGACTTGGAATCGGGTGGTCTGTATGTCCTGACAGAGACTGCTGGCCTCTGCTAGTACAGCTTGAGGATCTGCAAAGGGACCCCCTGGGTCCCTCATAAAACCTGGCTCCTCCCTCATAAAACCTGAATCCTTTCAAGGCAGGAGTCCACCTAGGGGAGCCCAAGGCAGCAGTGCCAAGGTTGTAATAGGAAGTCTGAAAGGTGAGGGGAGGCTATCAACAGAAGACTGAATGAAGAGCTCAGAAGTTCTGTGTCCTCAGAGCAAGTGGTTCAGGCTCAAGGCCAAATACACTGACAGAAGTAGTTATAGGAGCCTGTGGGAATGGAAAGCTGCCAGCCGGGAATACCCATTGGAGACGTGTGACTGTTACTGTAGTGGTTTAGCTGGGCATTGCCATTTACATATATTTAAAAACCAATTTAATAGTTCCTGGATACAACTTTCTACCATATTTCTGAAACAGTTTTTATGCTACAAATAGCCCTTTAGGAAGTCCACTTTTCTGAATTATTTTGTATTCTCCACAAATGCTTTTTCTGCCATGAAGGATTGACTCAACTTATTAAAATTTAGCCTCACACAGATTTTACATTAAAGTCTTAAAATCCAAGCATTTAAAATTCTGAGAGAAGTAACAAACATATTTTAATAGACTCTTTGCAAATGTGCCACTTTGTTTATGATAGAAATGGTTGTGAAAATCTGCTCCTCTTCCTAGATAGTATTCCTAATTACAGATACAGAAATAGTACAGTAATTGGCATTTGAGCAAGTTCAGGGTTCTGTTAAACTCATTCTTTTTTTTTTTTTTGTGGCTGCGTTGGGTCTTCGTTGCCACATGCAGGGCTTTCTCTGGTTGCAGCAAGTGGTGGCTACTCTTCGTTGCGGTGTGCACGCTTCTTATTGCGGTGGCTTCTCTTGTTGTGGAGCACAGGCTCTAGGCGCTCAGGCTTCAGTAGTTGCAGCACGCGGGTTCAGTGGTTGTGGCATGCAGGCCCTAGAGCGCATGACCTTCAGGAGTTGTGGCATGCAGTCTCTGTAGTTGTGGCATGCGGGCTCTGTAGTTGTGGCTTGCAGGCTCTAGAGCGCAGGCTCGGTAGTTGTGGCGCCAGGGCTTAGTTGCTCTGCGGCATGTGGGATCTTCCCAGACCAGGGATCAAACCCGTGTCCCCTGCATTGGCAGGCGGATTCTTAACCACTGCACCACTAGGGAGGTCCCTAAACTTGTTCTTAATGCAGATTTTATCTTCAAAACTTTAGTCTGCTCTCCACAAACAGTAACAACTATTTGATCAATAAACCAAAATGCTTGTGGTTCCAGTGATCCCAATGTCATAGTTTTAGGGAGGCCAAAATAAGATGCTTCAACTTGCTAAAGCCGTTCCTTCTTAACCTCCTCCGAAGAGTAATGCCATTAGCAGCTCTGCAGTTCATTCCAAATTGCACATGCAATCATTCTCTCTCTTTTAAAAAACAAAACACTAATTATTCTGAATTTTTTTTCCCTGGATAGTGCAAGTGGAAAAAACTTAGATAAGGTCTGATCACAAGGTGTTTTTGGTTTTATTTTAAGTTTTGCTTAAGTGAACTTTAGAAATCAATGTAAAGTTTGGATCTTAAGGGCAAATGCAAAAAGCCAATCTCAAAAGCTTATGTACTATATGATTATATATTATAACAGCCTCCAAATGACAAAGTTACAGTAATGGAGAATGGATGGGTGTTTGCCCGGGCCATTGCTGGGGGAAGGGTGTGACAGTTAAGGAATATCACTGGGGAGTTTCTTTGTGGTTATAGAACAGTTCTATATCCTGATTGAGGTGTTGGTTACTTGAATCTACACCTGTGGTAAAACTTCATATAACAATAGACCAGAAAAAGAAAAGAAAAAAATGTATGTAAAATTTGTGAGATCCGAATAAGGACTACACGTTAATAATAAGGTGAGTTAATAATATTGAAAAACATCTATGTCCTGTCTTTGGCTATGTGCTAAGGCTGTGTAACATGTTATTATTGGGGAAGCTGGGTGAAGGGCACATGGGAACTCTACTATTTTTATAATTTCTTGTGTGCCTTAAATTACTTCAAAGATAAAGTTTATTTTTTTAAAAATATTTTTAAAAAATCAGTGGAAGGAAATAATTAGATATATGAAAGGTTTCTTTTTTCTTTTTAATGCCAGAGTGTAAGTTCTTTGAGAACCTATGGAAATGATATTAAATGTTTTAGGAAAAAAGGAAGGTTTGCAATAATCCATAGCAATTTTCCAGCAATGATTTCCTAAATAATGTTTCCTTTTAGTCATAGTTTCTTTTTCCCTCAGTAATTTCCATTTATAGTTATGAATTTTGTCCCTAGTCTGTGTGCATTTCTATGTATTTCTGGGGAGAGGGTGGGGTATTGGAAGAATCTTGACCAGCAGGTATAGGTGAGGCAGAGAAGAGAAATTCTTATTTTTTATACTTTACCAAGGGTAAGAGCCTCAGCATTTAAACCTCTGAATTATTCCTTTGCATGGCAAGAATGCATTTAGATTGAAAAAAAAAAAAAAAAACTACAAATGAATAAAGGTACCTCCAGTTGCCCTCAATCCCTAGATGGCTCACTTTTACGAGTGTTCTTCAGGAGACATTTGGGAAGGGACTGGAATAAACAAGAATAAGATGGTAATATTTTCTGCAGTATTGGCCTTGGTCAAAGTGTTGGCAATATAAGATCATGCTCAAAATTGCTAATTTTCTCATTCCAATGCAAGACCTCTTCGTGCTACAGAGGTCAAAGTAAATTTTCCCAAAATTGTTTTAAGGTTGATGCTTACCCTGAATCTTTAGGTCAATATGGTACCAAATCTCAAGGCAATAATCCTGAGTTGATTCTTAGTCTATCCTTAAAAGGAAAAAAAAAATATCGATGCAAAAGAAGATTTCTGTTTGATATTCAAGAATGATTCTACATTGCTCAGTAATATAAACAAATGTTTGAGATTCTTGGAAATGGCTTGCTCGGTTTAATTTCCTTTGTAGTTTTGGCCACTCTAAACTCTTCTCCAAAGCCTTTGGACGTTTTGAGGTCAAGGGAGGCCACAATAGGAATTGCAATTGCAGCTACATGGAGTGTCTGTGTGGAATGGAGAATATGACTTCTTTTATTAAATATGACACAAATAATTACCAAAGTGGACCCTGGTACCTACGGCTATATAATACAGTTTGGTGCTGTAGAATAGTAGTAGTTGCAGATGAATCATGAAATTAACATTTATGAGACGTTAATTAGGCCCTTTCTAATATCATTCAGTGCCTGTATGTCTTCTCTGCATTTCATTGATTTTGAAATAAAGAAAAAAGTTGCCCTGGTTCTAGTGAGCCTTATAGAAATGACGGCAGAATATCTCTGGATGGGGTTCTTGTTGATTTAGGACCCAGATAGCATCGTCATTCCTTTCTCAGTGTCTCTCCAGACATTTTAAAGATATCTTAACTATCCCGAATGATGATTTGAGAATCCCTAGAATACAGATTGCTTGAAGGCAGGGGTTTTATCTGTGTTTCATGCAGTACCCCAATGTCAGAACAGGTCCCGACACAAGTGCTCAATAGCTTTTTTGTTGATTTGAATTGATCACTTGATGTTGGGAAAAGAACTTTATCTCTGGAGTCAGACCAACCTTGGTTAGTATCCTAACTCTGCTACTGGATGACCTGGGACAAGTTACTTCACTTCCCAGGAGCTTCAGTTTTCTCATATATAAGCTGCTGTCCAGACTGAAATAGCATGACCAAAGCACCATGCACAGAGCTTGGGAAATACTGGAGGGCTTAGTGAGTGACCGACCATTCCCTCATTAACTCCCATCAATCCCATCCTTTCCCTGTTAGAGCTTTCTATTTTTCAGAATGCTACTGATTTAAAAGGAAGCATTTCAGAGAAGGCTATCATGATATCTAAGAATTCCTGGGCAGTAGAACTAACTCCTTGTATTCCTCAACTTTACCAACCCTAAATCAACTTCCACGTTGGATCTATGCCAACATATACATTGAAGGCACCACTTTCTAGATTTCCACCAATGTTCACATTCATTATTTTCAGGTAGGAGGGGAAGTCTGGGTTTTGTTGTGTTTTTGTTTGTTCTATTTTATTTTCCACTTATCCAACACATTCATATTTGGCCCCCTTGAATGTCTAGGATGGCCCAAAGAGCTAAAAATGCAGACCTTTCTTCTTCCTTGACATTCATGGTTGATACATGAAATTCCTCTAACAAATGATTTTCAGGCATTCTAGTGTTTGCAGTTGATTAACGTTCTCACTATCATTCAGTTGCGATATAACTTAAGTCTCTCATTTATTTGATTAGTTAATGTTGTAGTCAGTTGTTGATTGCTTACTGTGTATCTGTGCATTCTAGTGCTCTGAAGGATAAGTAGGAGTAAGAAAGAAGTTGAGGGTATGGGCTCTATTCTCAGGGAGATAATAAATATAAAGAAAAATTTTAATATATTATTGTATTTATAAAATGGCTTGCATAAATAAAGGTGTTAAATAAGTGGTTAGTATAATTGCTGGGTTTATGGTTAAACTCTATAGACTAATTTTGTATGCATTAGACAACAAGGAAAAATTATTTGGGAATATAGGCATATGCATGACCGTGGTTTATGCCATATTTATATGTTGTTTTGAAGAGCAAGAATGATCATATCAGGCTCCCTGACTTCAGACTATACTACAAAGCTACAGTAATCAAGACAGTATGGTACTGGCACAAAAACAGAAATATAGATCAATGGAACAGGATAGAAAGCCCAGAGATAAACCCACGCACATATGGTCACCTTATCTTTGATAAAGGAGGCAAGAATATACAATGGAGAAAAGACAGCCTCTTCAATAAGTGGTGCTGGGAAAACTGGACAGCTACATGTAAAAGAATGAAATTAGAACACTCCCTAACACCATACACAAAAATAAACTCAAAATGGATTAAAGACCTAAATGTAAGGCCACACACTATCAAACTCTTAGAGGAAAACATAGGCAGAACACACTATGACATAAATCA
>NC_041220.1:49739015-49782524 GCF_002837175.3 Physeter macrocephalus
GAGTGAAGTAAGTCAGAAAGAGAAAAACAAATACCGTATGCTAACACATATATATGGAATCTAAGAAAAAAAAAAGGTCACGAAGAACCTAGGGGTAAGACGGGAATAAAGACACAGACCTACTAGAGAATGGACTTGAGGATATGGGGAGGGGGAAGGGTAAGCTGTGACAAAGTGAGAGAGTGGCATGGACATATATACACTACCAAATGTAAAATAGATAGCTAGTGGGAAGCTGCTGCATAGCACAGGGAGATCAGCTCGGTGCTTTGTGACCACCTAGAGGGGTGGGATAGGGAGGGTGGGAGGGAGGGAGATGCAAAAGGGAAGAGATATGGGAACATATGTATATGTATAACTGATTCACTTTGTTATAAAGCAGAAACTAATACACCATTGTAAAGCAATTATACTCCAATAAAGATTTAAAAAAAAAAAAAGAATGATCATAAATAGGCTGCTTACATCATAGGCTGTCCAGCAAAGAGGAAGCTGTCAATAAGGGCCAAAAGAAACTAATGGGTATAAAGAGCTGGTGCCCTTTCAGGAAGGCCCAGAGATTAAAATCACCATGTCCATGGAATGTAGAAAATTCCATTCTGGTATGGGCTTGCAATTCTGTTCAAGGGAATGAATCCAAGAGGCTCAGCAGGTGGGGGTAGGAACTCTTAGGTAGAGATGGTTCTCTATGAGGCAAGTGACAAAATCATGGATCAGGGAGGTCCTTCTGGGTAAAAGAAGTGTCATGGTCTGGGTGACCCTGTCTGTAAGACATGCTGGGAATGTGGAAGAAAGAAGGGCTGGATTAAGAGCTGGCTGGGGTTGGAACCAGGGGGAATTAACTGGGACAAAAGCGTTGACCTCCCCTTTAGAAAGGGACTAAAAGTCCAAATCAGTAGGTCTAAGAAGGTATAGCAAACTCTAATTCACTTTTTCCCTAAGTGGCAAAAAGTCCTAGGGATGGATCATCTAGGGTACTTGTTAAAAATATGTTGTCAGGCCCTCCTCGGATGTCCTGAACCAGCACCTCTAGGAGAAGGGCTTGGCATTCTGTATTTTTCATGAGTGCACCTGACTTTTTATGGCAGTAAGTTTGGAAAATGCTGCTTTAGTCCAATGCAGTCTGGCATCAGAATTCAAGTTCTGTTATCCAAGAGGCAGGACAAGGCTGGGAAGCAGGGCTTTTTGGATTCAGAGGGATATTGCAAAGAGTATGTCAGGAAGGGATCCTGGAAACAGGATGCAGTCCTGAGAAATAGGACTGTTACTTTCTGGGTGTTAGAATTAGGGCTCCAGTGAACTCATCTGCTTACATACGGCAAGGCTCTAGTGCTCATCGGAAACTAGAGGAGATCCTGAGAGACAAAATAGCAGTCCAACATCCCAGCCACAGATAAGTGTGGTGGTAAAACTCCTCCAGCCCTCTTGATGCAAATGAAAGATTTAGGCTTGTGTGGTATTCCTGTCTGATGGCCTGTGGAGGCCATGGGGTAAAGCCACACACTTGTGGGCAAACAGCAGGTGGTGTCTCTCTTGCAAAGGATCTTGTTCCTGGATGGCAGCCATTGGGGAAAATGGATAGTCCCTGACCAATTTATTTCAAGCCTTCATTCTTTGGGTCCAGATGTAAAAGGGTCTGGGTGTCCTTGAAGCTTCACCCTCTTGAGTTCATCAGGGTCATGTGACAGATCTCCCTAAAGAGAAAGAGGGATATGAGAGGATTTGAATAGTGCTATGAAGCTGAGGAGACCCTTCCCACAAGAGAACCTAGTCTCCTGCAGCCTTGGAAAGATGCTCTGGAGGTGGACATTACTCTCAGGTGAGGCTAGAGCAGGCAGGTAGAGGTGAGCATGAGATGTAAGAAAATGATTAGTGGGTTCTACTGGGCCAAGAGTAGGACTTGTTAGCCTGGGAAGTAGTGCATTTTGACTTCGATCACTCCTAGAAACTGAATGTTTGTGTTCCCCACCCCCGCAAATTCACATGTTGAAACCTAATGCCCAGTGTGATGATGTTTAGAGGCATTTGGCAGGTGATTAAGTCATCAGGGTGGAGTTATCAAGGATGGGGTTAGTGCCCTTTGTATAAGGGGATGAAGAGACCAGAGTTCTCTCATTCCGCTCTCTGAGGACATAGGAAAAACATGGCCTCTGTGAACTGGAAAGTGGACCCTCACCAGACTGAATCTGCTGGCCTCCTGATTGATCTTGGACTTTCCAGCCTTTATAACTGTGAGAATTAAATTTCTGGTGTTTATAAACCACCTAGTCTATGATATTCTGTTATAGTAACCCAAATGAACTGAGACAATCATAGAATGAATAATAGACATTACAACTGCTTTAAAGAATTCAAATAGTAGCTTGGAGTATCCTTAATCCTAAATTCTGATAAATTTGTTTTCCTCTCTCAACTGGAATCTCCCATTATTCTTTTCATGGCCGAAAAAATAGATAGACTTCCTGGTTCACTGTTCGTTACGCCGATACTACCAGTTATATTGTTATATTTTGTATTCTAAGCTTCTCTCTTAGAATCAGTAAATAAATATTTGAGTAAAATTTATTAAACGAATTAGAAGAGTAGGCTCTCTTCATCTATCAGAATCCTCTCTGCCAGTCACACTCCTATCTATGCTTATAGGAGTGTCAAAATCACCTCTTCTATGAAACCTCACTGGGCTTCTGTATCCATATGTGACTTCTCCATCCTTTGAAAGCCCATAGCACCTTGGTTTGTAAGTCTTTATGACACTCATTCACATGACACTGTTTACATTCTTCCTTTTGCTCTTCAAGAACATTTCATTTACCTTTATATAGTATTTATTTATAACCCTTCTTGTTCCATGAAGGAAACCTGTGAAAGAAAATATAAATAAAATGGTACAAAGGGAAAATAAAAGAGGAATATGAGATAAAGCCAACTGTTACAAACATTTATTGGGTACTTGCCATGTCCTACATGCTAGACAGTCCCTGCTTTCCTGGAATACAGAATTGAGTCAGGGAAGAGCTGTGACTGATGGACCAGTTCAACCCTAGGAAGCTCTCAGACACCAGCTTCAAACCATCACCAGAGGTTTGCTGTTAATAATTTAGCCCCCTACCTATGCAATTTCTCCCTGAAGCACCCACTTCTTACTATTGTTCATCCCAGAAATCGATCAACATTGCATTCTCAGTTGTGCTAGTATTTTTCATTAAAGGACTTATTTTCTAACTCCACGGATATCTTGGTAGCTCTTTCCTGAACCTTCTTCAAGGTTGAAGGGCTTGCATACCAGACTGTAAGACCATTCCTATAATTATGTTTGGGAGACAGGGTATCCCTCAATTTTTCCAGGGCATTTCCATTCCAGCTTGTAAGTACTTTAACATATAATATGTAGGAAAATGATTCCTTGTCAGTTTTTTATCAAGTTATAGCTGCCTTTGTAAAAGAAACCTCATTTGTATGTTGTTTTCTCTACATTGGCTAAATGGCAGCAAATAAGATAAGGAAATGATTATCATTTTAAAAATGTTGTGAGAGCAACTGATGGCACCAATGTAGTCATTTTTGGCTCCAGAGCAAACTGTGAATGGAAAGTTCTGACTATACAAATATGTGGAAATATCGATTATTACCATGGTAATGTAAAAAGCTATAAATTTCCTCCAAATCGCTACCTAATTTCTATATTTTGACCAAAATAATTCTGGAGGAAAGTCCCTACTAGGTCATTTTTTTTTTTTTTTTGTGGTATTTGGGCCTCCCTCTGTTGTGGCCTCTCCCGTTGCGGAGCACAGGCTCCGGACGCGCAGGCCCAGCGGCCATGGCTCACGGGCCCAGCCGCTCCGCGGCATGTGGGATCCTCCGAGACCGGGGCGCGAACCCGGTTCCCCTGCATCGGCAGGCGGACGCGCAACCACTGCGCCACCAGGGAAGCCCCTCTACTAGGTCATTTTTAAAAGCAAAGCATTTGCACTAGGAACATTTGAAAAAATTATAAGAATATTTACTTTAATTTTCTATTTATATCTATGTATGAAGCAAGAATAAGAAAAAGTATGACTGCAGTATAATTGTCATTCTAATTGACCTTTAAAATCATATTTTTATTATAATAACTATCACCTCAGACAATAACTAGTAATTAGAATTTTTTAGTGCTGAATTTTTGCTGCTCTGTTTTCAAAATTTAACTAAGTTGTTATTTTAAGATCATGGGTTTAATGACTCCTCCATGAATTGGAGTTTTACTCCTAGGGAGCGCCAAGAAATGTTCCTCAGCCTTATTTTTTTCATTATATAATAAAGTCAGTTACTTTAACATGGAAAGACGATATTAGACCCTCCTCTGTAAAAGAGCCAGCTGTGTGCATTTATGTATATCAGAAGCTTTGCCATCATCATCTCTGGGCTTTTTCTTGAGACAAGTTTGGATCTGGTACAACGTGAGAGAGAAGAGTGTAGAGACCAAGGCACACAGGGTCAAAGTGGATGGCGGCATGCAGGGGTCAGCCTGCGATCCACAGGGCAGGCAGGGTCTAATCTGGGAAGTCATTAAGTGATGCTTGGAGCCAACAGGGGTGACATCAAAAGCCAAAGGGAAATAAGCCAGGAGCCCAGGAGCAACGGCTAGGGGGATCCAAATAAATGTGTGCAAAAGGTAACTTTCTCACTTAGGATAAATATGTAGTCAATCTCTGGCCATATTTCTCAAGGTTTTCTGATCACAACTTAGTAAGAAATACATTTTATATCATGGTCTAATGCACATTCACACACAGCCCTGTGTCAGATGTTTAAAAATATCCTTGCCCTCACCATGGAAGAGGCACTCTGAGGTACTATTCTATTTCATTTAAAAGTTGTTGGTAGGAGGCTTACAAATCTGATTTCATGATCTGCTAATTGATAGAAATCCATAGCTTAAAATGTATTGTCTTGGAGACTGGGGAGATGGGATGAACAGAGTACCAAAAAAACCCCAAAAACTAAAATAAACAAACAAACAAAAAAACCAAGAAAGAAAGACTGGAGAACATGGTATCTGATTTTAAGGAGATTGAAAGTTCTTTGGGAAGGTAGCATGTAACACGTGAAACAACAAAATAACATATTTGGAGTAGAATAAATGAAAATAAAATTAATAGGCAAGTCACTATTAATACAAGTTAGCTCTAGAAGTGTCTGCTTGAGATGTGAATAGTTAAGGTCAGTGATTAGAGGTTTCCTGGAAAAGTAAGTGTAAAGCCTGCTTTTGAATGATGCGGATTGAAGGAGGGTCCAGGGGAGTAAACAGCCTAGATAGCGTAACAGCAGGTTCCTACAGAGGACCCTGAAGTGTGGTTCTTGGTTGGAGTGGAGAGTGCATGTAGCACAGAAGGAGGATGAAAATAACTCAGGAGAGAGGAGGTAGGTGGAAGCTTTCAGTACTTTAGCCAACCTCCAAGGCAGTAGAAGAAAACGACCTTTGCTTATAGAAATGACATGATATAACTGTGTTTAAGCATTATTCTAGTGACCTTGCTGAGAGAGGATGCATTGCCATCAGATTTTATTGGAGACAAGGAAGACTGTTGTAACCTAGGGAGTGTGAAAAACTTGATCTAATGTCACAGAAATGAAAATGTAAGAAGGGAGGATCCAGTAGGTGGGAACACATCTGGCTCTTGTAGATCAGCTTTGTGACTTGTCTTCTTAGTATAAGACTCCAGTGCTGGGTGTGACTTGAGAGGTGATTAAAGGGGCTAGTTGTCCACAGTTATATCTTTGTTGATCTGGCAAGGCACTGTCTTTCCTCCAACCTGACCTGGAATTACCAGTGTTCATCGTTGGGTTAAACCACAAAGACAAAACTCATTTGAAAGTCTTTGTATCTGGTAGGGTGGGACAGTAACCTTTTATCAGCCTCCCTCCCATCTCTGAAAAGTATTGTTAGTATTTAAGGAAATCTGCCGGCTCTTTTGAAAAATCGGCCCTAGACCCTCCAAGGCAATGAAAGTGGCTGGACCTCAGAGCCCAGGCTTCTCTTTCTAGAGGTTCATCTTTCCCTTGGAGATCTCACTGATTCCTCCTGTTAGTGCTGGGATTGCCCTTCTCTACCTGTCCTACCTAGGAAGACCTAGGCTGGGGTTCATTAAAGGAGCTTGATGACAGGTTTAGCTGCAAGAACCTATTGACCTCAAGCAATGCTGTGCCCCAGAACCTCAAAAGTTCATAAGTGGCAGCCGGTGTGGGATGAAAGCTCAGCCCTCTCTTGGCCCTCATGCCCATGCTGTCCCCTCTGTTCACTGCTTTGGTTAAAATTGCTCATGTATTGGTCTCTCCTCCTTATAAGGTCCCTTATAAACAAGGTTAATGTCTTATTCATCTTTGTAGCCCCTTACCGTTGAACACACAGTACCTTGCATTGGTGCTTGTAAATACGTTAACCGCACAATGAGAATATATGGCATTGTTGTTATTCTAGGTTTATTTAGGAAAATAACCCTAAATTAGTTATTAGAAATCAGTTCATCAAATTAGTTAGTATAAACTAGTTTAGTAGACGCTTTAGTAGAAATTAGTTTGTCAAATTAGTTATTTGGCCTTGGATTAGCTTTGAGCCCGTGGATAGTGAACATCAAGGAGAAGACCTTAGGAAAGTGCCGGGGAGCCTCAGAGACACCGAAAGAAAGGAAATATATAAAAACAGAAGCAGAGAACCAAAATCAAACTTCAATTACTTAATAATCTTACCTCAAATTATTCTGCCTATACCATTACACATTCACTTGAATGATATCTTCCCCTGCCCTTTTTTTTTTTTTTTTTTTGCGGTACGCGGGCCTCCCTCTGTTGCGGCCTCTCCCGTTGCGGAGCACAGGCTCCGGACGCGCAGGCTCAGCGGCCATGGCTCACGGGCCCAGCCGCTCCGCGGCACGTGGGATCCTCCCAGACCGGGGCGCGAACCCGGTTCCCCTGCATCGGCAGGCGGACGCGCAACCACTGCGCCACCAGGGAAGCCCTCCTGCCCTTTTTTTAATGGTGTATTTCCTCAGTATCTCCAAAGAGAGCACAAATAGAGCATAGTATTGCTTTTCAAGACTAGGCACTGTGGGCTGTCTCTCCCCCCACCCCCACCCCAAATTTATAATATTGGCACAAAGACGATGCTCAAGAATTGCATGTGAGTGGAAAATAACATAAAACTTCATACAGTGAGGCACTGTCTCTTTCTTGTTCCTTTTATCTTTAGCCTAGCACGCAAGTAGTTTCAATGAGTATTTTTGTATGAATAAATAAACTTTCTCGGTGGTCTTTGAATCCAACCCCCCACCTTTTTCTTTCAGGGCTGGAACAACCATTATCTCTGACAACTTAAACTCTCACTCCCTTGTATTGATCACATCTGTAAGTACACAATAGAAGCATTACACTCTTCAGTTAAAATTCCAGCAGGGAGCCATGACCAACAATTATTTCCCTTAAATGACTTTCATATCTGTGATCAGCTCTAGAGCTAAGGGGCTAGTTGAACCTGACCACAGATGACATTAGATGATTTAATAGTATCAACTCGGTTTTGAAGTTGTAAGTTAAATAACGTTCATATGTCAATATAGAAGATGACACACTTAAGAACCCCAAGTTTCTTTCATATTCAGTTATTCAGAGTCTTTTTCAGGGTCATTGTCAGATAATTGCTCAGACGAACTCTGAGGAAATGCCTGTATGTTCCTGTGTAATGAAGACCGGTTCTTCCACCCTGAAAGAAGTCCACACCATTCCTCCACCAAGAGGAACGCTTGATGTAACTGGAAGAATTTTAGAAAGTGAGAATATTTCTGTGTAATAATGTTGCACAAACACTGGAGTTTATTTCTGAGTTGCAGTTCATCAATTCTGGGCCCATATGCTTATTTATTTTTATTATATTTATTAATTTATGATATGAATTATATATGTAATTTGTATATTTTTATTATATTTTTATTACGTGAAGTATTTTTCAATATACCGTAGAAAGAAGGAAAATTTTAAATCAGCATTAACTTCTTCATTAAATTGTTCTATACCGCCATTTTAAGAAGTGCCTAGTATTCCACCTAATGAATGGATCATAATGTGAATAAGTTTAAAATAAAATTTGCTAAAACAAAATATCTTCTCTTAGTCAACCATCCACAGTTTCTTCCAAGACTTCATTCTCAGCTGCTAGGGAGAAAACACTCAACACAAAAAAATCTCAGCTCCAGGTAAGATAAATGGTTTAGATTTCACTTAAAAAAAAATTGAAATATAGTTGATTTACAATGTTGTGTTAATTTCTGCTGTACAGAAAAGTGATTCAGTTATATATATATGTATATATGTGTATATATACATATATTTATACACATTCTCTTTTTTAATATTCTTTTCCATTATGCCTTTTCACAGAATATTGAATATAGTTCCCTTTGCTATACAGTAGGACCTTGTTGTTTATCCATTCTATATATAATAGTTTGCATGTGCTAACCCCAAACTCCCACTCCATCCCTTTCCTCCCCTCACCCTTGGCAACCACAAGTCTGTTCTCTATATCTGTGAGTCTGTTTCTGTTTCATGAAAGTTATTTGTGTCATATTTTAGATTCCACATAGTAAGTGATATCATATGGTATTTGTCTTTCTCTTTCTGACTTAACTTCACTTAGTATGATAATCTCTAGTTCCATCCATGTTGCTGCAAATGGCATTTCATTCTTTTTTATGGCTGAGTAGTATTCCATTGTATATATGTACCACATCTTCTTTATCCTAAATGGTTTAAATTTGATGTCTCATTGAAGATCTGGATCTTAGGTTCTTTTCTCTCTAAAATACAGGAGATTGGTCCCAGGACACCCAGTAGATACCAAAATCCAGGGAGTTCAAGTCCCTTATGGCATAGTATTTGCATATAACCTATGCAATCCTCCCGTATACTCTAAATCATCTCTAGATGACTTACGATACCTAATATGATGTAAATACTTTGTAAATAGTTGTAAACACAATGTAAATGCTATGTAAATCGTTGCCTCACATGGCAAATTCATGTTTGGCTTTTTGGAGCTTTCTGGGTATTTTCAATCTGTGGTTGGTTGAATCTGCAGATTTGGAACCGTGGATAAGGAGGGCTGACTGTATCAAGGATCTTTGTTCCAAGGGGTGCAGAGTAGACATAGAAAGATCCCTCTTGTCTTGGTACTCACCAAGGGAGCACCCCAAATTCCTGTGTTTGTTTCTTTAAGTCTTGGGTAGCACCTAGATGTCAAACTGATAATTACTTTTTCAGGAAGTTTTCTGGATGAGAAATCCACTCCTTCTCTGTGATATAGGGTGGTCTAGCAAGCTAGGTAAAATAAATAGCAAGATTTTGTAGGATCTTCCTGATTATACTTAAATCACATTCTTGCTCATACTTAAAGTATAAATCCACAGTCATTTATAAAGCAGCAACTCTTTGCTGAAATTGGGGCACAAACATGAGTAAGACTGAATCTTTTAAAGAAGAGATGGGCTTCCCTGGTGGCACAGTGGTTGAGAGTCCGCCTGCCGATGCAGGGGACACGGGTTCGTGCCCCGGTCCGGGAGGATCCCACGTGCCGCGGAGCGGCTGGGCCTGTGAGCCATGGCCGCTGAGGCTGCGCGTCCGGAGCCTGTGCTCTGCAACTAGAGAGGCCACAACAGTGAGAGGCCCACGTACAGCAAAAAAAAAAAAAAAAAAAAAAAAAAATAAGAGAGCTTTCCATCTCTATTGGCAAAGTGAATCATTATTGTAAGTGCTTCTGAAGAATGTAAATTATTTGTAAATAACATTTGTAGGGTTTTTTAAAATGTAAAATTTCTTGTCATACATATATTTATGGCATAAATGGCCTGGCCTGCTTCTTTCAGAGTCTCATACTTCTGTCTTGAGGCCCCATACCTGGGACTTTGGGTTGCTTCCATATTTACTAGTCCTTAGTAATAAATTACCAATAAAGAAATGTTTAATAACTAAAGACAGAAGTTGTATTTGATATCTACATTGATAATCATCAGCTTGATGCCATTCCTTAATGTCCCACAAAAACACATGTTCTTTCAGAGGAGGATCTAACCATTGCATCTTCCTCCGTTTGGTGGATGTCCTATCAGTTCTTCTTAAGGTTAATGGCTCCCTATTCAAAGAGGAATTTCTGTCCTCCTAGCAGCACTAGCTAGGTCTTTTTTCTTTCATTGATTCATCAGATATTTACTGAGCGCCTACTCTATGGTACTGCTCTCTGCTTATGATACCACGTCTTGGGCCCAAGGCATTTCCCTGCCTCTGTCAAAGTCACAGTGTTTTTTTTTGTTTTTGTTTTTGTTTTTTGCGGTACGCGGGCCTCTCACTGTTGTGGCCTCTCCCGTTGCGGAGCACAGGCTCCGGACGCGCAGCCTCAGTGGCCATGGCTCACGGGCCCAGCCGCTCCGTGGCATGTGGGATCTTCCCGGACCAGGGCACGAACCCGCGTGCCCTGCATCGGCAGGCGGACTCTCAACCACTGCACCACCAGGGAAGCCCAAAGTCACAGTTTTGATCATTGTTCTGGCACACGTCCTAGATACACTAGAGGTTTTCCCTGGGACTTGGACTAAAAATAAGGTAACTCAGCTTTAATTGAATGTGCCCTGTCTTATTTGATGAAACTAATGAAAATTACAAGCATTTAAAAATATGAATTACTTTAATAAGGACAAAGTAATTTCATAAATTAATTAATATATCATTTATTAACTGCCATTAAACCCTTGTTAATTAAGTAAAATGGTAAAGTTAAATAAAAAGATGGATGATTTCCTAAAGGAGATGAAATTGTGATTTAAACATCTTTTCTTAATTAGTTTAATTGACGAGCACAGCATTGTACAACATAATTCATCCAGGACTGGGGACTACAGGCTGACAAAAGACTCCACACAGATAGAGCATTATGTGAGCAGGAAGCAGTGAGGTTTATTTTCTAGAGAATGATCACATTCTATTTTACTCTACTCCAATGGTTATTAACTTTGTCTTGGTTAAGAGTTCAATATACATAAGTCAACTAATGTTTATTCAGTATCTTTTATATGCCAGGCATTTAGGGCATAAGAATTAAGGATTGGGCTTCCCTGGTGGCGCAGTGGTTGGGAGTCCACCTGCCGATGCAGGGGACACTTCGTGCCGCGGTCCGGGAGGATCCCACATGCCACGGAGCAGCTAGGCCCGTGAGCCATGGCCGCTGAGCCTGCGCGTCCGGAGCCTGTGCTCCGCAACGGGAGAGGCCACAACAGTGAGAGGTCCGCGTACCGGAAAAAAAAGAAAAAAAAAAAGAACTAAGGATTTATTTGAACAAAAATAGATCCTTCTGAGAATTTGGTGAAAGCTAAAGATTTATTCCAACAGAATAAATAAAATATAAACATGCAAACTCACACCAGCTTTTACACGCAAACTCTCAGGAGGTATATAGACCCCTAAAGTTCATTCATGGAAACCCTCAGGTCTGTGGACTTAATTTAATGACCCTCCCCTATTTGAAGTTATTCAAGCAAGGAATGATGTGTGTGTCTTAGGACCAGGCACTTCACCTCCCTAGGCTTCCATATTTTTGCCTATTATATGAGACCGGTAGATGAAAGCCTTCCATTTTTAAAAATCTGTAAGTCTACGAATGGGTGTTATAAATATGCTTGTCTGTTTACATCATCTATCTCTCTGTTGCTCATATTTGTGTGTGGAGGTAGAAAAGAATAGCACAAAACAGAGCATAACAAAACAGAATAGGAATCAGAGAATCCTCTGGAGTTTAGATATCATATCAACTCATCCATGAGAAGAGACAGTGGCAATCCACATGGTAAATGGTCCCACAGGGAGTGAGTGCCAGAGTCGGGACTTGGCTCTGCATTTCCTGACCTCCAGTCAGCTGACCACAGTGCCACAGTGTGTATGAGGATTTATCTCCCACTAATGCCTACAAGTGGTTACACTAGCTTAATAACATCTTTCAAAATTGATATCCAAATTCATACATTGAAGTTCCACCCCCCAGGACCTCAGAATATGATCTTATTCTTTACCAAGGTAATCAAATTAAAATTAGATCATTAGAGTGGGCCCTAATCCAATATGTCTGTTGTCCTAATAAAAAGGAGAAATTTTGAGATGGGTGCTCACACAGGGAGAATGTCATGTGTAGATAAAGGCAGAGATCAAGTGATGCTTCTATAAACCAGGGAACACCTAATGTTGTTCACAAACCTCCAGAAGCTAGGAGAGTCTTGGAACACATTCTCTCTCACAGCTCTCAGAAGAAACAACCTTGATTTTGGACTTCCAGCCTCCAGAAATGTTGTTTAAGCCACCCAGTTTGTGGTACTTTGTTACAGTAGGCCTAGGAGGTCAAATGGCCTCTCTGGGCTTTGGTTTCCTCATCTGTCAAGTGAGGGGTAACCCAGATAGGTAAGTAGGTCTCAGATGGTGTTCTGGGAGCCCTTCAGGGGCCTGTGTGTTTGTGATACAAGAAAACTGTGAAGAAAAAAAATATATCTATGTATGTATATAAGTAAGTATGTCTGTTCGTTCAGGATTCCCCTCACCCCCTCCTCCTCTGTACCAGCTGCTTCCCCAGAAACAAGTCCTCTCTATTTTCCTGTTAGGGAAAGACCTCTAAGATACTGTGTGGAAAAAGCAATCATGCAGCAGTGTGCATGGTATGCTCTCTTATTTTGTGTTAAAAAATGGAGGTATGGCTTCCCTGGTGGCGCAGTGGTTGAGAGTCCGCCTGCCGATGCAGGGAACATGGGTTCGTGCCCCGGTCCGGGAAGATCCCACATGCCGCAGAGCGGCTGAGCCTGTGAGCCATGGCCGCTGAGCCTGCGCATCCGGAGCCTGTGCTCTGCAATGGGAGAGGCCACAACAGTGAGAGGCCCACATACCGAAAAAAAAAAAAAAAAATGGAGGTAATCAACTGTTGGTGAGGATGTGGAGAAATTGGAACATGCATACATTGTTGGTGGGAATGTAAAATGATGCAGCCCCTTTGGAAAATAGTCTGAAAGTTTCTCAAAAATTAAACATAGAATTGCTATGTGACTAGCAGTTCTACTCCTAGGTATATCCCAAGAGAATTGAAAATATGCTTACACAAAAACTTGTATGCCACTGCTCTTAGCAGCATTACTCATAGTAGCCCAAAAAAGTGGAAACAACACAAATATCTATCAGTCAATGAATAGCTAAACAAAGTGCATTTAAAATTCCACTAATGTAATTAATTAATTAATATAAACTTCCATTTTGTATTCTTAAAATGTAATATTCAACCATAGAGAGGAAGGAAGTACTGATACATGTTACAACATAGATGAACCTTGAAAACATTATGCTAAGTGAGAGAAGCCAGTCATCAAAGGCCGCCAATCATATGATTCCATATATATATGAAATGTCCAGAATAGGCAAATCTATGAACTCAGAAAGTAGATTAATAGTTTCTTAGGCATAGGGGAGTTGGTGGGGGGGTGGTGATAGCTGAGGGATGTGGGCATTCTTTTTGGAGTAATGACAAAGTCCTTTAGTTAGATAGTGGTGATGGTTGTACAGCCTCGTGAATAAACCAAAACCCACTTAATTGTACACTTTAATTTGTACATTTTTGAATTTTATGGTATGTGAATTGTATTTTAATTTAAAAACCCTCTGGAAGGAATAAAAAATTTTTAAAGGGAGGCAAATAGTTCATATTTTCTTGACTATGCACAAAGAAATTCTGTAAGGAGACATAAGACACTTATCAGTGGTTACCAAGATTGGGATGGGTTTCTGAGAGAGTGGGAACTGAGCAGATGCGAGACAGGTGAGAGAGAGAGATTTTTTAAAAACCACAGAATTATATACACCTTTTTAAAATTTTTATTTAATTTTATGTATTTATTTATTTTTGGCTTTGTTGGGTCTTGGTTGCTGTGCGTGGGCTTTCTCTAGTTGTGGCGAACGGGAGCTACTCTTCGTTGCGGTGCACGGGCTTTTCATTGCGGTGGCTTCTCTTATTGTGGAGCATGGACTCTAGGCGTGCGGGCTTCAGTAGTTGTGGCACATGGGCTCAGGAGTTGTGCCTGTGGGCTCTAGAGCGCAGGCTCAGTGGTTGTGGCACCCGGGCTTAGTTGCTCCGCGGCATGTGGGATCTTCCCAGACCAGGGCTCGAACCCGTGTCCCCTGCATTGGCAGGTGGATTCTTAACCACTGCGCCACCAGGTAAGTCCCAATACACCTTTTAATATTTTATAATTTTATATTAAAATTTGAACCATGTGAATAGATTGTCTTTTGAAATTTAGGTAAGAATAAAATTAATTAAAACTATATATGTTGTATTAGAGTTTTATTATGGTTAGTTTGGTATCATATAGGTTTCAATTCCTAGATATGAGAGATTGAGTACACATATTTAACTTTTGTTCTTACAACATTTGGTTAATTTATCATTAGAAAACGGGTTTGTTGGATCCCTTTTCTACTTGATTACCCATGCTGGACAATCCTTTCTCTTTTTTTTTTTTTTTTTTTTTTTTTTTTTGTGGTACGCAGGCCTCCCTCTGCCGCGGCCTCTCCCGTTGCGGAGCACAGGCCCCGGACGCGCAGGCTCAGCGGCCACGGCTCACGGGCCCAGCCGCTCCGCGGCACGTGGGATCCTCCCAGACCGGGGCGCGAACCCGGCTCCCCTGCATCAGCAGGCGGACGCGCAACCACTGCGCCACCAGGGAAGCCCATTCCTTTCTCTTTTTGATGCAATTTCTTTTTTAAATTATTATTTTTTTTACTGAAACATAGTTGATTTACAATATTATGTTATTTTCAGATGTACAACATAGTGATTCAAAAATTTTTAATAGACTGTACTCCTTTTAAAGTTATTATACAATTTTGGCTGTATTCCCTGTGTTGTACAATATATTCTTGTAGCTTATTTATTTTATGCATTGTGGTGCGTACTCTTAATCCTCTATCCTTGTCTTGACCCTCTCCCCTTCCCTCTCCCCACTGGTAACCACTAGTTTGTTCTGTATATCTGTGAGTCTGTTTCTGTTTTGTTATATCATTTGTTTTATTTTTTAGATTCTACATATAGGTGATAACATACAGTATTTGTCTTTCTCTGTCTGACTTATTTTCCTAAGCATAATACTGTCTAGGTCCATCCATGTTGTTGCAAATGGCAAAATTTCAATCTTTTTTATGGCTGAGTAGTATTCCTGTGTGTGTGTGTGTGTGTGTGTGTGTGTGTGTGTGTGTATCAGTCACATCTTTATCCATCCATCTGTTGATGGACACTTAGGTTACTTCCATATCTTGGCTATTGTAAACAATGCTGCTATGAACATTGGGGTGCATATATCTTTTCAAATTAGTGTTTTTGTTTTCTTTGGATATATACTCAGGAGTGGAATTGCTGGATCATATGATAGTTCTATTTTTAGTTTTTTGAGGACTCTCCATACAGTTTTTCACAGTGGCTGCACCAGTTAACATTCCCACCAACAGTATACAAGGGTTTCCTTTTCTCCACATCCTCGCCAACATTTGTTATTTGTGGTCTTTTTGTTGATAACCATTCTGACAGGTGTGAGGTGATATCTCATTGTGGTTTTGATTTGCATTCTCTGATTATTAGTGATGTTGAGCATCTTTTCATGTGCCTGTTGGCCATCTGTATACCTTCTTTGGAAAAATGTCTATTCAGGTCTTCTTCCCATTTTTAATTGGGTTGTTAAGGGTTTTTTTTTGATATTGAGTTGTATGAGCTGTTTATATATTTTGGATAATAACCCCTTATTGGTCATATCATTTGCAAATATTTTCTCCCATTCAGTAGGTTGTCTTTTCATTTTGTTGACAGTTTCCTTTGCTGTGCAAAAGCTTTTAAGTTTAAGTAGGTCCCATTTGTTTATTTTTGCTTTTGTTTTGTTTGCCTTAGGAGACAGATCCAAAAAAATATTGCTATGATTTATGTTAAAGAGTGTTCTATGTTTTCTTCTAGGAGTTTTATGGTTTCAGAGCTGAAATTTACGTCTTTAATCCACTTTGAGTTTACTTTTGTATATGGTGTGAGCAAATGTGCTAATTTCATTTTTTTACATGTAGCTGTTCAGTTTCCCCAGCACTGCTTATTGAGGAGACTGTCTTTTTTTCCATTGTATAGTCTTGCCTCCTTTGTTGTAGATTAATTGACCATAGGTATGTGGGTTTATTTCTGGGCTTTCTATTCTGTTCCATTTATCCATGTGTCTGTTTTTGTGCTAGTACCATACTGTTTTGATGACTGTAGCTTTGTAGTATAGTCTGAAGTCAGGGACCAGGATTCTTTTCTTGGTACAATTCTTATTTTTTCTAGGACTACTCAGTTTACTTTTTATTTCTCTGCATTTGTTCTTCTCAGCATACATAAAAGGAAATAAGTACTCATCTTGTATACATATAAGCAGACATGTAATTAGTGAAACAAAATGCCTACATATAAGAATATTCCTACTTATCAAAACCTTAAAATCAGTAAAAGGGAACCTTATCCTTTTTCATTTCAACTAACTTTTTGTAATTTTAATCAGTGTTTTATAAACTATACATTGCAACTAACTGTTTTTTATGCAATTAGTTTCTAAAGTTGATTAAAAAGTTGAATAAAATAGAAATAAAGTTCATGAGACATAAGAAGAGTGAGTAGAATTTTGTGTAGCATTTAATGTGTGTGATGTGTATGTGTGTGTAGTATAATTCTAGCTGTGGGCCTTGGTTTAAAAAAATGTCTGAAAGTCACTGCTTTCTATTAATTCTTTTCTTTAGAGTATTGTTATGAACTTGTGTCTTTTATAGACTTGATTTATTTCAATTAACCAAAATGATGTGTAATTCTCATTACTCAGGTTAGTAATTACTAATTACTATTATTCATATTATTATAATTAATAATAATTATTATTGTTTCCATGGATGGCCAAATTATGACCACTTGACCAGTGAGAGGTCTTTTACATTGGCTCCTGTGAGATTCATCAGTGGTAGTGTATCAGTAGTTTGTTCTTTTTTATCATACAGAATTTCATTGAATCAATATCCACAATTCATTAGTCCATTTTCCTCTTGATATATATTTGTGTTATATCTGTTTTGAGGCTATTATTAATAAAACTGCTACAAACATTCTTGTGTAAGTCTTTTTGTGGACATAAGCATTTCTTTCTCTTGGATATACTATATAAATATATGAGGGGTAGAATTATAGGTCATTGGGCAGGCAGATGTCTGTTTAACTTTCAGAGAAATTGCCAAGCAGTTTTCCAATGTGGTTGTACAGTTTTATACTTCCACCAGCAATGTATAAGAATTCTTATCGCTCCATATTATTGCCAATGTTTCATATTGTTAATCTTTTAATTTTAGCTACTCTGATAGGCATGTGGTGGCATCTCATTGAAGTTTTAATTTGCATTTTCCTGATGACCAAAGATATTGAGCACGTATTCAGCATGCTTATTGGTTATTTGGATATCTTCTTTTGTGAAGTGCCTGCTTAGCTCTTTCGCTCATTTTTTAAAAATTACTATATATTTTTAATCTTTTCTGTTAATCTGTGGCTTGCTTTTTCACCTTAATAATGAATTCTTTTGGTGAACAGATATTTTTAAATTTGATGAGATCCCATTTATCTAATTTTTTTCTTTTAGGATTAATATCTTTTTTGTGTTAAGAAATCATTGTCTACCCCAGTGTCTTGAATAGTGAGCTATTCTGAATAGAAACAGAGAGGATTTTTTAAAAAAATAAATTTATTTATTTATTTGTCTTTATGTTTGGCTGTGTTGGGTCTTTGTTCTGTGCACGGGCTTTCTCTGGTTGCAGTGAGTGGTGCGCGGGTTTCTCATGTTGCGGCTTCTCTTGTTGCAGAGCACGGGCTCTAGAGCACAGGCTCAGTAGTTGTGGCACATGGGCTTAGTTGCTCCGCGGCATGTGGGAATCTTCCCAGGCCAGGGATCGAACCCGTGTCCCCTGCATTGGCAGGCAGATTCCCACCCACTGTGCCACCAGGGAAGCCCAGAGGATGTATTTTTTTAAGGTTATGAGTTCACATCTATTTTTTAATTTTGCCTATTGTTTCTTATTTGTTTCATGTTTATTTCTTATTTAGCTTATTATTCTCTACTTTCCTCATAGTATTGATCACTAAGACTTTCTACTGCATTTATACCATAATCTTTTATTTGAAAAAAAAGGTGTTGAAACTTAAGAGAAAATATATGAAACCCCCTACCAGACTACATGGTATTTAAAGTCAATATCGTCTCTTAGATATTATGATTCACTGTGTGAGGATAATCTAGGAAGAATTGCATACAAGGGACAAATCCAGGTTTTGTGGGACTTGGAGCTTATATGAATTAGAGATTGCTTTTTAAGAAAAAGAATTTTACAGGCCATTTCTCCTGGGGTTGCCACATTTCAAGATGTGTCAGTCATGCCAAGATGTGATCTGATGTGTTGAGATGCATAGATATGTGAGTTTGCTCAAAGAAACACTCATTGTTTGTGGTGTTGCTGTAAATTTGTACCCTACATTCATAGGAATTGTAAAAACTTTTGTAAGATTTCCATAAAAAATACATATGATGTGTTTATATTTGTATACATTGCAGTATAGAGCATATATATGAAAAAATAGAAATTCCATTTTAACTAGGAGACAATGAGGTCAAACCTTCAACTTAACAATTTTATACATCTGATAATTGGAAGAATTCCTCACAGACTAGCTTTTGGCTGTTTCTCTCCAGTTTTCATAACACAATATAGTCAGTGCCCTTCATCTTCATATCATGATGCAAGATGAGTCAGAGTGGGCACTGGAATTGTTCTTGGAAGAAATTATATCCTGGGAGGCTAGCAGTACCTAATTATATAGAAGAGTAACTGATAACTGCATCAGTTTATCCCACTAAATCCAAGTTAACTGTGTCTCCAGCTCAACTTCCACTTGGCTGGATCTTTAGAATACCTCTGGTCACTGCAATACCACCCAACAAGATGGAAAATGTGATTGTAGTGGAAAGAGAAAGCTACCTTAAACAGTTATAATTAAAATATTTTACTTCTATAAAATTTACAAAAATATAAGTTCATGTGACTATGTTGCTGGAGCCTCTCCTAGATTTTGGAAGGGGAGTGGCTCTAAAGCTTAAGATTCATTATTTCATGGTAAATTTGCCTCTGCTTATTACTTAAAATTAGAACTATAAAAGAAGCATGATATACACATTATTTAATAATTACTCCCTGCTGTAAATATTAGATAATATTTAAATTTTAGCTTAGAGTATATTAGGTGCTGATGCATATACACACATCCACCATGTGTTGTAGAAAACAACGCCTCAGTACCTGGTCCGTATCATGTAGTCAAGAATGTTTTAGGAATAAGTATATGCATGAAAAAAATATTTATGTGATAGTGAGGACCATTACCAGAGACTAATGTAAAAGTAACTTATCCCCATTTTTCATTAAATTTTATTATTGAAAATGTCATGTGATAATGTAATAAAAAAAGGTTCCATTTATTGTTACTCTGTGCCAAATATCATGAGACAGACAAATATACTATGTTACTTTATTTACATTAGTATCTTTCTGAAATCTTTTTAATATTTCAATAATTATAAGGGCTATGCCTTTTTATTCCACTAAATGACTCATGCACTCACTGATGTCAACAATATTTGAGTATTTGAGTTAAAATGTGGTTCCAACATTAAATAAATCTACCACAGTTCACAATGAGTATTTTTAGAAAATATTTTCCAGTATCTATTTTAGTAGAAAAATAGTACATTTTGCCACTATTTGCCCTGATCTGAAAAATATTTCTGGCATCCACAGTTACATATTTTGACAGTCATGTGAATCTAATAAGAATAAAGCAAACTCTGAGGTACTAAGAGAAGATACCATGGAAAGAGGGATAAAATAATCATTTTGGAGGAAATTATTATTTACTCCATGGCATAATTCAAATGCATAAAATGAAAAAATTTTTAGAACAATCATAATAAATTTTGTAAGCATATTTTAAAAGCATGATTACTGCTATAAATTATTTGAGAATATGCTTAAAAATGTTATAAAGCATACTGAATATTTTAAGTTTGACATTTTCATGATGACGAGGTGGGTCAAGGCAGAAATTTAGGATTCTGAAGAATAATCTCTTGAGTAGCTAAATTAGTTTAACCAGCATTTTTAAGTTGATAAAAATAATACATCTTGTTTGTCCATCCTAAATGCATAATGTTTATGTGGACTCACATTTTATTCCATTTAATTAAATAAAATTATTCATGTAAAGTACCAAGATCCTTGCCTGGAACAGAGAAAATTGTTAAGTACATTATTGCAACCCCTTATCTCTTTTTTTTTTTTTTTGTGGTATGCGGGCCTCCCTCTGTTGTGGCCTCTCCCGTTGCGGAGCACAGGCTCCGGACGCGCAGGCTCAGCGGCCATGGCTCACGGGCCCAGCCGCTCCGCGGCATGTGGGATCCTCCCAGACCGGGGCACGAACCCGGTTCCCCTGCATCGGCAGGCGGATGCGCAACCACTGCGCCACCAGGGAAGCCCTCCCTTTATCTCTTAATTAAATTTAACAGAGATGTCAGTTGCATACTGTTGTGACCAGTTATGGTAGATTGTCTAATTAAGAAAATATATCTTTTGTTTAATTTATTTAAGATATAAATGTAACTGAGACTTTGAAAAAAACTGTGAAGGGTAGCATTCAATCCAAAAAATATTGATTTAGGGAATTCCCTGGTTGCCCAGTGGTTAGGACTCTGCACTTCCACTATAAGGGGCACGGGTTCCATCCCTGGTGGGGGAACTAAGATCCCACATGGCACACTGCCAAAAAGGAAAAACAAAAAACAAATAATATTGATTTAAGTTTCAAGCTATAACAGGTAGGAATTTTTTTTAAAGGATTCTGACATTGTCTCTACCCTTGAGGAGTTTATATCTTTGCTGCCACAATTTGAGAATAAAACCATATGCAAATAGACATTTCTCCAAAGAAGATATACAGATTGCCAACAAACACATGAAAGGATGCTCAACATCACTAATCATTAGAGAAATGTAAATCAAAACTACAATGAGGGGGGGCTTCCCTGGTGGCACAGTGGTTGAGAATCCGCCTGCGGATGCAGGGGACACGGGTTCGTGCCCCGGTCCGGGAAGATCCCACATGCCGCGGAGCAGCTGGGCCCGTGAGCTGTGGCCGCTGAGCCTGCGCGTCCGGACAGCGGGAGAGGCCAAAACAGTGAGAGGCCCGCGTACCGCGAATAAATAAATAAATATAAAAATAAAAAACTACAATGAAGTATCACCCCACACCAGTCAGAATGGCCATCATAAAAAAATCTACAAACAATACATGCTGGAGAGGGTGTGGAGAAAAGGGAACTCTCTTGCACTGCTGGTGGGAATGTAAATTGATACAGCCACTATGGAGAACAGTATGGAGGTTCCTTAAACAACTAAAAATAGAACTACCATACGACCCAGCTATCCCACTACGGGGCATATACCCTGAGAAAACCATAATTCAAAAAGAGTCATGTACCACAATGTTCATTGCAGCACTATTTACAATAGCCAGGTCATGGAAGCAACCTAAATGTCCAACAACAGATGAATGGATAAAGATGTGGTACATATATACAATGGAATATTACTTAGCCATAGCAGCCATAAAAAGAAACAAAATTGAGTTATTTGTAGTGAGGTGGATGGACCTAGAGTCTGACATACAGAGTGAAGTAAGTCAGAAAGAGAAAAACAAATACCGTATGTTAACACATATATATGGAATCTAAAAAAAGAAAAAGAAAAGGTTCTGATGAACCTAGGGGCAGGACAGGAATAAAGACGCAGATGTAGAGAATGGACTTGAGGACACAGGGTGGGGGAAGGGTAAGCTGGGACAAAGTGAGAGAGTGGCATGGACATATATACACTACCAAATGTAAAATAGATAGCTAGTGGGAAGCAGCTGCAGACCACAGGGAGATCAGCTCAGTGCTTTGTGACCACCTAGAGGGGTGGGATGGGAGGGTGGGAGGGAGACGCAAGAGGGAGGGTATATGGGGATATATGTATAGGTACAGCTGATTCACTTTGTTATACAGCAGCGACTAACACAACATTGTAAAGCAATTATACTCCAATAAAGAATTTTTAAAAATCATATGCAAATAAGTGCTCAACTGTCTTATATAAATGGCAGGTAGGTAACCGTTTAGGGCAGGGCAGTTGCATGGCCTGGGCTGGTCAGATAGAATGTGAACCGAATCTTAACGAATGGGAAAGGTTTGGCTAGGCGATGAAGAAGGAGCTTCCTGGGAGAGTAAATATTTTCTCATTCATAAGTAGAGCAGGTAGTTTTTAAAAAATGTTTTGAAATTTACAGATTGTGACATGTGGTGATGCCCTGTTAGATTTAAGGTTATAGGACCTTCCCTTAACAGGTGCTTTGCTTAGCTCATGTTCAAAATCTCCTTTAGAAATTCAAAGGACTCAGAATAACCAAAACAATCTTGAAAAAGAAGAGCAGAGTTGGTCAAGGTTGTGCTTAAACCTCCTTAGCCAGTTATTTTTACCTTTTACCATTGAATGTGTGTGCAGCTCAGAGGCTGCTACATAGTTCAGAGAGTTTACTTTTGTTGTGTTTGTTGTTGGACCTTTATAGCTAGAAGCAGGAGCTTGGAGCTTTCTTCTCTGATTGCTCCTGAGGTATGTTGGGAAAATATAATTAAAAACAAAATATCTCAACCCAGAGAACTTCTCCATAGAGATCATAGAGAAAGAAAACAGTTTTATTATCGATTAAGAATTAAACCAGAATGTGATGTGCATCCCTGACAATCACTAAAAGATTGTAAAGGCAGAAAGAAATCCTACTCTTAGGTAGCCAAGCAGGTACAACCCATCACATGCATGTTTTCAAGATAAACAGTGACTAGTCAAGTAAGAGGTCTTGATGGCACATTTTGTCACACATAAGTTTGTACTAACTTTACCTGGTAATTGGGGTGACCATCTGTGTTGGCTAATTGGCTTTATCCAGAAAAAAAAAAGCGTATTTCTCATGTTTTTATGACAGCTGGTAGTTTTGCAGCTTGGAACAAGGTCCCAGGCTCTTACCTTCCCACAGACACTGGGAGATAGAGGTGCTGTCTCCAATCGTTACATTTCAAAGAGATGGCTCCCATGTCCTTGAAAAAGACAGTTCTGGGTCTTAAAGCTGAAAAAGGCTAATCTAGTCTTCCGAAAGGACTTATATACATTTCAAAGAGAGGAGAAAGTACTTACCATTATAAGTTTTCTAAAGCAAATGACCTGAGAAAAAGGAAGGGTAGGCACACAGTTTTCTAGCCCGCCAGGGGTAACTGTGGTGTTATTTTTAAGCCTGGCTTCCTCGGAGTTGCCCCGCAGTCAGAGCAGCTTATTGTCCAGTCAGCGTTTGCTCAGAGGTTGTGTTTAAGCCCCTTGTGCCAGTGAGCCTTCTGCCCTGGGTTGATGGGTCTGTGTGCAGCTTGGAGAATGCTTTCCACTTTGCCCAGTCATTGCTTCTGAGTAGGGGCTGCCCAGGCTTCCTGACCCCTAGAGTTGACTCTGATCCCAGGATGCGTCTTCTTGGCTACCTCTTTCCTGTTTCTCTATCTTAAACTTCTAGCTGCTTTGCTGTTTGGCTAATTCAAGGAGCTACTAGGCACCTCTTGATGGTTCTCCGCTGAGATGGGTATTATTTTTCAGCAATGCCTGTAGGCATGGAGTTCTTCATTCTCAGTTCCAAATAAAGACATTCTTCTCAGGCAGAGCTGCAAACCTTCATCATGTGAACTGCCTTTCCTCTTGGGAAGAACCCCCTTTCCACTCTACCACATTTGGCTGTGAGGACTCGCTTCCCCTGGAATGACACTCCTGCTCTGTTAGTTTGCACTGAGGTAAGCGTGGGGAGGAGTTGGCAGCCCCTGGTCTTCTCAGCTTGCGCCTCCAAGTGGGAAACTTTTACCCCATGAATGAGGTGGGGTGGGGGTAACTGGAGCCCCAGGATATTTGACCTTCTGTACTTGGGGTATAACTTCTGCCCTATGAGTGGGGGGTTGGGTAGAGGATGAGAGACCTGGTCCTTAGCCATGCCTGCTTATAATAGAGCTTCCTAGAATAGATGAGAAATGTCAACAACCTGTCCTTCCTGGGATGAAACTGTAGCCCAGACTGTAGCTGAGGGAGAGATGGAGCTCCCATTTTCTTGTCTGCACATGAATAGAGCTTCTATAATGAGGAGCTGACGAGATAGTGGAGTGGGTTGTGGTTCAAATACTACTATTTTTACTGATATTTAGTAGATTTTCTTGAATGAATATTTCTCTATTTGCTGTATGCCCCTAGGACAATTTCTAGATTTTTAAAAAATAAAAATTATCTTTTCACCTGTTAAATTATTTTGCTGGAAATTCAGTTGAGCTCCTTACTTCATCATTCCAGAAGTCCTACTTTTCACCTTCATTTTGAAATATGTCTTCACTAGATATAGAATTCTTGAAATCTTGGTTGACTTTCTTTCTTTCTTTAAGTATATTGAAGATGTTGCTGTATTGTATTTTGACTTGCATAGTTTCTAACAGTCTGATGCCATTCATATCTTTGTTCTCTGCAAGAATTTTTCTTTATCTTTGGCTTTCAGCAGTTTGACTATAATGTGGTCAGGTGTAAATTTTTTTCTATTTTTCCTGCTTGGTGTTCTCTGAGCTTCTTGGATGTGTGTTTGTTGTCTACTACTATTTTTGGAAAAATTATCAGCCATTATCTCTTCAAATATTTCTGTTGATCTGTTCTCTCCTTCTTCTCCTTCTGATACTTCAACTCCATCTATATTAGACCATTTGATATTGTCCCCAGAGCTCTTAAGATGTTCTGGTTCTGGTGTTATTGTTTGGTTTTTTTTCTCACTCTGTTTTTACTTTGTGTTTCAGTCTGGATAATTTCTGTTGGCTTATCTTCAAGTTCATTGATTCTTTCCTCTGTTATGACCAGTTGCCTAATAAGCCCATTGAAAGAATTTTTCAACTCTGTTACTACACTTTTTTCAATTCTAGAATTTCAATTTGACTGTTTTTTATATGTTCCATCTCTTTGTTAAAATTTTCCATCTGTCTGCTGTTTCTACTAGAGACTTTAACATATTAATCATAATTATTTTAAAGTCTCTATCTTAACATCTGGGGCAGCTCTGGTTCTACTTCTATGGGCTGCTTTACTTGTGACAATGATTTGGCTTTATTTGCTTTTTGTGTCTTATAACTTTTAAAATTGAATGCTAGAAATGTGTAAAAGAACAGCAGAGGCTAAGGTAAAAGATAATTACACCTGGAAATGGACGTGCTCTTTCTTTGGTCAGGTTAGTCAGTAGTTTAGCTAGGTTATTTGTTGCCGTACTTGCCTTCAGTATAACATAGACTTCAAATTCCTCCATCAGTGGATTACTGATACCTGTACTTAGTGTGGAACCTGGAGTGAAAAAGAGTTTTTCTTAGTTTTCCTGCTCCACCTTCAGTCTTCAGTGGGCTCCGCATACTTGTATCACAAAGAGGTTCTCTTGTCCTTCCCCAACCCCTGCCCCACCAACAGTGGTATACTGTTATTGCTTGTTACTTGGTGCAATAATTAGGGTGGGGACATGGGGTTTCTCAGTTCCCCTGCTCTGTTTTCAGCGATGGATAAGCCCTGTGTGCCTGGGCCTTAGAGCTAATGTCTTTCTCAGCCTTTCTGTCCTTTCATGTCAATGAGCTTTGCTTTGTTTTGGTGGGGGATCTTTGGCAGGAGCTAGTTTCACACCTCCCCTTCAATAGATGTGGGCCTTTGGTTTGTGTTAGTGCGGAATCCTGGGCCTGAGTAGGTTTACTTCCCCTCTTCCAGTGGCAGAGAACTTTTGTTTCTATCTCTTTCTCAGTGAAAAAGGGCATCCTAGGGCTCCCCTGCTGGTGCAGTGGTTAAGAATCCGCCTGCCAATGCAGGGGACATGGGTTCGAGCCCTGGTCCAGGAAGATCCCACATGCTGCGGAGCAACTAAGGCTGTGGGCCACAACTACTGAGCTTGTGCTCTAGAGCCCACATGCCACAACTACTGAAGCCTGCACGCCTAGAGCCCGTGCTCCGCAACAAGAGAAGCCATCACAATGAGAAGCCCACGCACTGCAACCAAGAGTAGCCCTCGCTCGCCACAACTAGAGAAAGCCTGCGCGCAGCAGCGAAGACACAACACAGCCAAAAATAAATAAATAAATAAATAAAATTATATTTGAAAAAGAAAAAGGGCATCCTCCTAGAATGGGGGAAATTGGAGGATTTCCTACCCCTCCTCCAATGGTAGCAGGTCTTTGTCTGGGACCATGGGGTGGGAGTGTTTCCTTTTCTTCTCCTGGAATCTAATATTTTTTGCTTTTTATGAGACAAGGGTCTTTGAAGCAACTGGGTTTCCATGTCAGTTACCTGGAGGGGTGGGTGGTTCTCTCAGTTTTCCTTCCCTGACCCCAGTTCTTTTTGTGAGTACCCAGTGACTGCCCATGGAAATAGCTGGTGAGAAAGTTCAGACTCCTTTTGTGCCTGGGGTTCCTAGAGATTCTAAAGTGTTATGCTATCCCACACTCAGCTTTTAAGAATTCTTTGGAATTTCAGTTATTTTCTGTTTGTCTTCGTTTTGGGCAGCCACCTCTTCTCTGTCAGCTCATCTCTCTTTGCAGGGGCTTGTTATCCTTTGGAATTCTTTTTGCCTGGTTGCCTTATGACCTCAGCTCTCTGATAGTGGTGTGTCAATCTATTAAAATCATTATACTTTGCCTAAAGGCTAAATGTTTAGCCTTTTAAAAACATTTTTCCTTCTTCATTTTGATTCCTGTGCCTTTGGGGATGACCCAGTAATCTTTGAGTGTTTCCTTCCTTTCTGACATAATAAGATAGCCCAGTCTCATCTTGTATGTTTCCTGCTCTATACCTGGAATTAGACATTTCTTCAAGAAGATCTAGTTCCTTTTAGTGGGAAGTAATATTTAGAAATCACACTCTGGGGACTGTGGCTGTTTTTGACATTGAGTTATCTTTGCTTCTACACTTTGCCTTTATAGTATATAGAGCTAGAAAATATGTGCTTTTCTTTAAGAGGGAAAAATCTTATGGTTTATACTGATATTTTTAGTTCATGTCTAAGATTATTTAATGTGTTTGATTTTATATTTGTATTGTTTTATGTTACAGTTAAAATCTTGGTTCCTAATGACTGTAAGATACTTATTTCCGTTATCCTACAATATATATGGAATACTTTCAAAATAATGATACAACTATTAACAGTTAGATTCTTGAATGCAGTTTAAGATTTCTTTGCAATTCTTTTAGTCATTAAGATATATGCCAGTGAAGTACAAGTGTCCAACTCAAAATCCACTTTCTCTGTGAGACCTTTGTGTTGGTCTACTCTGCAATAGCTTTTTTCACCTCTGAACTTTTATAATTTTGATCTTAAATCTCATACTCTGCACCTGACTCAAAAGATCTTGAATTGCCTTTTACTTATTTAGATATCAAAGTTGAGTATAAGACAATGAGAACAATCTTCCTGAGAGGCCTATGGGGTCAATCTAATTTATTGTTGCCACAGTAAACTCTGAAGGGCAGGTGCATTTCTTCTTTTATATAGCAGAAGGAAATAGTCTCCCTAATTAAATTAAGTGTGATTAGATTCTCTTGAGAACTTGTCTCAGAATAACACAGACTGGACAGGTAGACCCTCTCCCAGGATCAGGAAATAGGAAGGATCCCCAAGATTTAATGCCAGATGACAGGTGGGACTAGGGTCAGAAAAAAGCAGGGCAAGATATTTGAGCATTTGTGCTAGTCCATTGAAGCTGGATAGCATGCAGATGAACGGATCTTGTGTTCAGAAACCTACACTTTGGAAAGCTACTTTCCCCTTCACATTTAGTAAATTTCTCCTTTAGAAATGTTTGCTCATCTCAGACAAGGACAGGATATTTCTTTGTCCTTGTATAGACCACCATAGTTCAGAGACTTGGACAAGATGAAATCGATAGAAATTAAAGCACGAGAACCCCAAGAGGGAGCCACATCCAGGAAATCAGAATGAGAGATGGGGCATAGTCACTTTTTCCATGCCTTTCAGAGCTGGGCCAGTCTGTTTTCTTTGGGTGAGTGGCTATTACATCTCATGTTTCCCCATTAAGCAGAGTGTCAGGGGGACGGCAAAGGGACCTCGAGCTATAAATTAGAAGATTCAAACTCTAGTCCTTATTGCTTATGCAGCATCAGAATAATCCCTAAAGCCCAGCATGATCTGACAGCTGCCTCCCATGCTGACCTTAGCTCGTATCATCTCCCACGCTCTCGGCCCAGTCACTGCTCAGTGGCCAGCTTGACTCCAGGCCCGCTGCTTCCTGACTGACCACTACACTTACTGTTTGCTCTGCACTTTCCTCTCATTGTTCCCATCTCAGGTTTACAAACCACCTCTTCAGAGAGGCCCTCCCATAACATGACCTCTTCCCACCCAGTCTCTCTCACATGTCTTTATCAAACTTTTCAGAGCTCTTATAAGTTTCTGAAATCATCTTGTATTTCTGTTTGATCTCATGCTTATTGTCTGTCTTCCTCCCTCTGAATGAGCAGCTTCACAAGGCACTTGGTAGGCACTCAATAAATATTTGTTGAATGAATTGAATGAATGATGGTGAAGTGAATGTGTGTGTGTGTGTGTGTGTGTGTGTGTGTGTGAGCATGCATTTATTTATGCCTTGATTTATTTCACAAAAGGGTATGAGGTGGCTTATGAGAAATACCTGACCTTGAGTCTAGGGATCAATTGATTTCTCACTTTATTGTTACTTATGCCATTTTCATTGTGATCTGCTATTCAACTGCAGTAAAGGGCATAGATTTTACTTTCAGGTTCTCACTGACTATATAAAATGGCTGCTTCTCTTCTTCCTGTCTGTGGCACTGTTTTAACCTATTGCTACAGTTGCTAGTTATTTATCAAGTCACCACTAACTGTTTCAGGTTTGTTTTTTCTTTTTTTGCTCTGATAGATATAGATAGTATAAAAATTTTTATAGATAGTATAAAAATCTAGGAGCAACTAAAACAAGTTATATATTTTATTGGCAAAAAGATCAATGAGTTTTCTTCAAATGTGAGAGTATTTGTCAGTATTTTGTTGAACTACCAGTTTTATTCCCATAAGACATGAAATTTTAGTAAATTTGCATCTCTATCATTATTCATGACCAGTGAAGTCATGTAAAAAGAGAGGTCACATTAAAAATTTTAAATGACATAATTATAAGGCAGAATGCCAGATCCCAAATTGCTTGCTGTCTCCTTACAAGAATTAATTTTGCCATTCAGGCAATAGAAAAAAATGCATCTAATTGGTTTGTTTCTTGTATATAATTGGAGTATGGAAGGATAGCAATCCATCATTATAGTAGGAATTAAAGGAGTGAGACTATCATTTGAAGTAGAGTCCAGGGAAACCTCACGAAAGTGGTTTTCAGTAAGTTGTTTATGTTTTTGTTTATTATTCCTGCCTGTCTCCTCATCTGTAAGTCTAGAAGGTTAGACCCCCTAAGCAACCACTTCTAGCTCTGGAATTCATTGATAGATCTGTCTTCTTTCCTCAGTCTTCTTTGGTTACATTTCAGAGGACACCAGTAGGCATCCCCAAACTAATATAAATTTTCTAAAATGATCTCTTGTGAATTTGGGGAGAGCAGAGAAAAAGTTTCCAACTGAAGAGGTGATGGGCAATACTCCTACCTGCTGGGCATCTCTTCAAGTTAATATCATAGTCACAGCCATCTTGGACCTCCAGTCTGGCCTGTGGCTCGTGGTCAGCTTGTGGGACATCGTGTTCAAAGGACAAACATTACAAACATTACAAGATACAAATTTTCCTTTTGTTGTTAAAAAGAATCTCCCATTTAGAATTCACTATTTATCAGTGGTATCTGGACATTCAAGCTACATGTGGATTAGGTTGTTTTTATTTAATCATTTGCAGTGTAGTTTATCTCAAAGTATATGGTCTGTGGACCTCAAGCATCTGAGATCTCCCCCACCCCACCCCTCCCTATGTGTGGCTAAAATACACATTCCTTGGCCTCACCCCAGACCTGCTGAATCAGAATCTGGTGGAAGCAGATGGTGCCCAGGGATCTGCAAAGTTTCACAAATTCTCCAGGTGATTCTTACTCACACTCAGGTTTGAAAACCATCATGTTAATGAGCTGGAAATAACTCCTCTCTGACTATCCTGCTGAAAGCGTAGAAGTAAGGCAGACCTACACAAACTTAGTAGGTGAATCCTACATCATTATACTGAAAGAAAATGAGCTTGACCTATATAACAGGTTGATTTGCCTTGTAATATGTAATTTGTACAGAAACTTCATTTGAATATTGTCCTCTTTAATTTCTGTTCTTGAATTTATTTTTGAGTGATTGTAAACACAAAGAATTTGTGGTGTTTTCTGCTGTTTTAAGCTACTATTTAATTAAAAGTAAGAGAAAAAAATCATTTGATTCCCTTCTTAATGTTCAAGAAGTATATACTAGTTTAATTTAATTTAACATCAAGTGGGAGATACAGTGTATAATAATTTCTTTGACTATGAAACACTACCTCCCTCCAACCAAAAAAAAAATAAGAAAAGAAACACCTCACACTTTTTAAAAAAAAGATTTATTATTTATTTATTTTTGGCTGTGTCGGGTCTTAGTTGCGGCACGTGGGATATTCTTTGAGGCATGCAGGATCTTTCGTTGCAGTGCGCAGGCTTCTCTCTAGTTGTGGCGTGCAGGTTTTCTCTTCTCTAGTTGTGGCGTGCAGGCTCCAGGGCACATGGGCTCTGTATTTTGCAGCACGCAGGCTCTCTAATTGAATTGCAGGAGCTTAGTAGTTGTGGCGTGCGGGCTTAGTTGCCCCGTGGCATGTAAGGTCTTAGTTCCCTGACCAGGGATCAAACCCACATCCCCTGCGTTGGAAGGCAGATTCTTTATCGCTGGACCACCAGGGAAGTCCCCTCTCACACTTTATTTTTTTATTTTTTATTTTTTTGCGGTACGCGGGCCTCTCACTGTTGTGGCCTCTCCCGCTGCGGAGCACAGGCTCCGGACGCGCAGGCTCAGCGGCCATGGCTCACGGGCCCAGCCGCTCCGCGGCATGTGGGATCTTCCCGGACCGGGGCACGAACCCGTGTTCCCTGAATCGGCAGGCGGACTCTCAACCACTGCGCCACCAGGGAAGCCCTCCCCTCACACTTTAAGTGTTTTGAAACTAACTCTTTTATATCATGATCATTGTTCATAGAGCCCTTTAATGCAGTTTTTAATTTATTAAAGATCATCAATATATCATCAGTATATTTTAAAGTCATGGCCAAATACACAACATAAAACTAACCATCTTAGCCAGTTCGAGGGTAAGCCTGTTCACTTGTGTTAAATATATTCACATTGTTGTACAACCAATCTCCAGAAATTTTTTAGCTTGTAAAACTGAAACTTTATAACCATTAAATAACAACTCCCCATTTTCTCCCTCTCCCAGCCCCTGGCAACCACCATTCTACTATCTGTTTCTATGGATTTGACTATTCTAAGGATCTCATATAAATGGAAGCATAACAGTATTTGTCCTTCTATGACTGGCTTATTTCACTTAGTGCAATGTCCTCAAGACATTATCCATGTTGTAGCATGTGTCAAAACTTCCTTTTTTTTTTTTTAAAGGAAATTAATAATATTCCCTTGTATGTATGTACCACACTTTGTTGATCCAGTTATCCCTTGATGGATACTTGGGTAGCTTCCATCTTTTGGCTATTATGAATAATGCTGCTATAAACATGGGTGTACAAATATCTCTCTGAGACCCTGCTTTCAAATTTTTGAATACATACCCAGAAGTGGAATTGCTGGATCATATGGTAATTCTGTTTTTAATATTTTGAAGAACGCCCATACTCTTTTCCATACATTCCCACCAACATTGCACAAGGGTTTCGTTTCTCCACATCCTCGCCAACACTTATTATTTTCAAAGATCATCAATATTTTAATTTTTTCTTTTTCGGGAACTTCACCAGCAATATGTTTTGTTGAGATAAGAGTTCTGGAACAAGGTGAAATTTTTTCAAGTCTCCTTAATTTATTATTACAATTCATTTCTGATTGAAAAAGTATTTTGTTTCATACGTTTATTTAAATAAGTACATAGAGTTAGATAGAATTCATATTTTGTCAATCATGCGTGGTCTATAATATAGCAAATCATGACTTATATTGAACTAAGTATAAAAGCAAACATTTATATAGTGATTTATATAGTGATCTGCAGTTTACAATGGGTCTTCTTGTTTTCTTATAACATTCTCATGCTGATTCTCCACTCTATAGCTGTAGTCTTTCTCAAATGCAGATCTGATCATTTCACTCTAACTTAGGGGTTTTTAAAGATTTCCCAATGCCTATAGAATAAAATGAAACCTCCTCAGCATGGCAGACCATTCTCCCTAGCCTCATCTCTAGCTGCGTCTTCCTTCCACCCTACATTTCAGCCAAATCAGGCTGCATGTAGTTTGCTGGCTACCACACTATAGCATACCTTTGAGTATTTACTTATGTGGTTCCCTCCAGCTAGAACACCCTTTCCAATATCACACCCCAAATTAACTGGGAAAAATTACTTGTACTTTGCCAGCTCATGTGTCACTTTGTGACTCCTGTCTTACCCCTCCCATGGTGTCAGTGAGATGTCCTTCCAGCCACCTCTCACCAAGTAGAAGTGACGTCTCCTTTCTGCCTGCTGTGGCCAAGACAGGTTTTCTTTACAGCACCCACCACATTTTACTACACTCCTTTGTGCCTTCCTTTATATTCGTCTGTTTCTCTTCCTAGACTGTGGACTCCTTGAGGGGAAAGTATGAGTCTAGTTTAACTCTAAAATGTCTCCAGTGACTGGCACTTAGTAAATGCTCAATAAATATATGTTGAATGAATCATTGAATAAATGAATGGGTGGGTGGATGAGTAGGTAGGTGGGTAGGTGAGTAGATGGCTGGATGGAGTCGGATAGGTATTAATATTCCTACAAGATTAAAAGTGATTAAATGAGCTGCCCAGGATCATACCACAGTAATTTGGGGGCTAAAAATCAAATGCAGATTTTCTAACCTAATGCTTTTTCCTCTCCACAGTGTTGTCTTCTAAATTTAAAATGCCAACATTAAAAGCATTGCATAACAGGACAGTAATACATTTATTTAAATTTTTGAGTCTTTTTAAATAGGTGGATAAAGCTAATCTGATTTTTTTTTAAATTTTATTTATTTATTTATATTTTTGGCTGCATTGGGTCTTCGTTGCTGCACGTGGGCTTTCTCTAGTTGTGGCGAGCAGGGGCTACTCTTCGTTGTGGTGCGTGGGCTTCTCTTGTAGTGGCTTCTTCTCGCCGGCTCTAGGTGTGCGGGCTTCAGTAGTTGTGGCTCGCAGGCTCTAGAGCACAGGCTCAGTAGTTGTGGTGCACGGGCTTAGTTGCTCCGTGGCATGTGGGATCTTCCTGAACCAGGGCTTGAACCCATGTCCCCTGCATTGGCAGGCGGATTCTTAACCACTGCACCACCAGGGAAGTCCCGCTGATCATTTTTATTAGGCATGTGTATTTATAAAATACTTCTTAGTAACTTTTATGGATTATCATTCACTATGTACCTCAAACAAAGAAATGATTTTTCCTGGAATTTCAGATGATCACCAATGAAATAAGGTGACTGATGATGGCCTTTGCATGTTGTCACCGTGCTACATGTTTATGGATGGGACCCAGGCAGAGAATCAGAAACAAAGTTCATTTGGCCTTACATTTTCTGACTTTTTATACTAACTCCATTCCTGATGATCTCTGGAGGAAGGAGGCTTGAGATTAAATTACAGTCTTCTCAGAGTCTGCTATTAGAAATCTAATATATACAGTATTTAATTTTTAGATTACATAGATGTCATTAAAACAGTCATTTTCAAACTAATATTTACATATTCCCTCAGAGTCTAGACAACTATAATTTTTAGATTGAGGATGTCTGTGCTCCCTCATACAAAAAGAAAAGTCTCTTATTTGCTGAGTACCTACAGGAACACTGCACTAGGGGTTTCATGTATGTTCTCTCATTTGATCCTTACAAAAACCTTTTAAGTTAATTATTATCTCTATTTTACAAATTAAAAAACAAAACTGGGCTCCATGAAGTTAAGGCTCCAGAGTCCCTTAGTTAGTAAGTTGCAGGACCAGGATTGATAATGGGGTCTATCTGTCTGATTCCCCAAATCCTACTCTTATAATCATAACCAGTATTTTCCAACGATGAGACAAAAGATATGGAAACATAAGCTGGAACGATGTTCACAAACTTAAGTAAGAACAAGGTTCACAGGTAGTAGAAAACATCACCAAACAAATTCAGACATATGTTCCAGAAAATTGTAATATTTTATATGGAAAGAATTATTATAAAATTCTTTTTGGCAAAACCTGTATTTGATCAGAAAAATATTTTAAAAATAATTTTAAGTTGTTGATGGCCAAAATATTGTAATTAATAATAGCTGTATTAGACTAGCCAAACTGTTTGTTACATAATCACATACATGTACAGTTTGAAAAGTTCTGTTTTTCCCTCCACAAACATTTGCTTCAGAGACATTAGGAACATCTAGCTTTGGGGTGCTGAATCCTCAGATTGGCTTGCAGGTTCCTTCATATTTCCGGTTTTTACTTCCTTGTATGGAAGTGCAAACTCAATGTTGATCAGATGTTCACCAATAAATGGTCCAGTTCTGGGTTCCATAACCTAAGAGAAATGTGTAAAAATCTCATGAGTTAAGGAATGAGGATCATGTATGGGTGGGGTGGTAAATAAGACTCATCATATTGGTTACTAAGTAAATGGGAAGTAATTTAGATCATGTGTCCTCCAGAGCAAAAACTATTCTGTCCTACAAGTTCCAGCTTAAGTCCCACTAACTCAAAAAGTAGTAATCATTCATTTCTGCTGTTAGGAAGAATTTCTTAAAGCTTAATATAAATATAGATTATCTGCCTTGGATATGTTAAGTTTTAATTGGTGATGTGGCTCAGTCCTTGTAAATATATGGTTCTTGGCTTTATATGGATTTTAGAGTACTGGAAACATAGGTTAGATTCCCATTTTATTTGACTCCTGGAGAACCATGTGTAGGTCTATTGCTATAGCAGAAGTAATCAAAATCCATGTTTCTACTTCGACTCTTCTTGCCTCTTGCTTAATTTAGCTGATAAAGAGTTACCTTTGATTTTTAGTGACTTGGGTTCTCTTACAATTTTTGGGCTTGGTAGAAACAGTGGGCAATTCATGTGATCTTCATTTGTGCCTGGTAAGAGCAGTCCTTTTTCCAAAGTGGTCTCTGAATCATTCTTAGCAAAGTCATGTGCTTTGTCCATCTGGTCAGCTCGCAGGAGCTCACAGACAGGACACAGGGTTTCTAGCAGCATTCCACAATGTAGAAATCCAAAGAGGAGGATGATCTCATGGGAATCAAAAACTTCAGGTTCAGAATTATTGAAACAATTTAAATAGAATTAAATTTTTTTTGATTTGCCTTGGAATTTTACTTGGTCTTACTGGTTTTTTGGTTTTTTTTCCCCCCAAGAGTAAATACCTTTCTTTGATCTGCCATTTTCCATGTCATATGTATTCAGGCTTTATCATATATTAACTAAAACCTTATAGATTTTTCTAAGAGTAGATAGACTCTTAGGCTTTTTTCTAACTTTTTGAGATTCACAAAAGTTTTCAAACAATATAAAGTAAGAATATCCAAGGAAGTTTTGAAATTCATAACCAGTGCAGAGTTAGCCTGCAGAGCTGTTCACTATGAGGCCAATCTCTGTCCTCTAGAACAGGCAGTTGCAATGGAAACATTTGTGTTGGAACAGAGGCACAACTCTAGAAGAAAAGCCACTTAAATAATAAGCCTGTATTTCAGGCATATCCAACCTAGAAGATTCTCTTTTCCTCTTTTAAATTTTTAGAGGATTCCAATTCACTCCCATCCTGCTACAGAAAGAATTTAAGAGGCCCTAATTTCTGATACATTGGCATTGGGCAATAGCAATTTTAAAAAGAATGAAAATTGCAAAGCCAAAAGAAATAACCCTGCTGAACCTTGTGAAAATTTTTTGAATAATTGAAGAGAGAATGAAGCCTAATATGAGAAAGTGATCAGTCTCTTATTCACAACTCTATCCCTGGTACATAGAGACCCATCTAGAACATAGAAGTGTATAGTAGAGGTCAGAAGCATAGAATCTGATCCAATAGAAGAAAAGAAAGATCTGGACTAGGACCAGAACAGAGGCACTATGTCCTACAGAGGGAAGATTAATAATTAATATCAGACCCATACTCCATGCTACCTGCAAATTGTGATATAACTACCTATGTTATATACAAACTGTGTATGGCTTGTCCCATTAGGAGTTCATATTTTCTTAACTAATCCTTTTATATTTCTTATGCAGAATCCCTTAAGGTATTGATAAGAGAGATGTCAGGACTAGATGGATCCAAATGACATCTATTTATTTATTTTTTAAGATTTTTTTTTTGATGTGGACCATTTTAAAAGTCTTTACTGAATTTGTTACAATATTGCTTCTGTTTGATGTTTGGGGTTTTTGGCCACGAGGCATTTGGGAATTTAGCCCCTGACGAGGGATCGAACCTGTACCCCTGCATTGGAAGGCGAAGTCTTAACAACTGGACCACCAGGGAAGTCCCCAGATGACCTTTATAGTTGCCATCCTGTTTCCCAGATTAGGTGGAACAGTCAGCAGTTCCTCATACACACTGCACATCCATGTTGAGTGATTAGGCCCACGAGGGGTTGAGAGGAGCACATTAACTCTTTCAGATCTATGTTTGATCCTGAACTACATTTCTCTTGTGCATTAAACAACTAAACCTCTCTGTATTCATTCTCTCTTCTAGATTAGTGAAGGAATGGAATGCATTTTTATTCCCCAAAACTTGTTTCTGGCAGCAGCCAGCACTGAAATCAGGAGAACTGCTTTGGAGCTGGCATGTGCCTACTCCACAGAGGAGGCCATTAGGGAGCATCTGGTCAAACAACAAGTGTGAAATGAGTACAAGGCCAGACTCGTGGCTCAGCAGCTGAAGAGAGGAAGCTGACCCACTGGCTCAGTTCATTTTTATTTTTGTTGAAAAATTTTAACAGAGATTGAAAAACACAATTGGAAGGTTATTTCATTCTGCACTCAGAAATGCCTCCATCGTGGTCAAGCCATGGGGTTTATTAGTGTTGCTTAAATAAGTGATGCCACGCCCTAACTTGCTCAGAGCTCCAACTGCTAACTTCCTCATTCTGGAAAACATAATTGAAACCTGATAAGATTTATTGTTTTTCATTGAATGGTGTGTTTAAGATTTAGACATTGAAGTCGTTATCACTGCACATTAGGAATTGCTCTCAATATATTTTTTAGTGATAAAAGCATCTATAAACCTATGACTAATATGATTTCAATAAAAATGTATTTGCATTTTTTTTTTTTTTCTCTGATGTGGGCCTCTCACTGTTGTGGCCTCTCCCGTTGTGGAGCACAGGCTCAGCGACCATGGCTCATGGGCCCAGCCGCTCCTCGGCATGTGGGATCTTCCCGGACCGGGGCACGAACCCATGTCCCCTGCATTGGCAGGCGGATTCTCAACCAGTGCGTCACCAGGGAAGCCCGTATATGCATTTTTATAGCACACTAAATGGCCCCAAATTTTAACAGTGGTAGTCTGTGAACAGTGCATTTGTTTTCATGCTTTAAAATTTTCTTCTTTGGTTATTTTGTATTTTCAAATATATTTTAGTGACAGAGATTACTTTTTTAATCAGAAAAATTGTCTTAAAAACTCCATTTCTGGCTAGGTTAATGCTTCTGTGAGATGAACTTTGTAGATTTTGAAAGACTAACACAGGAAATAAAGAGGGGCACGCACCTAAGGAGAGCTTCATGTTACATGAAACCTGTATGTTGTCCTAGAAAAGTTAAAGGCAGTATTATCATGAAGTACTTCAGCAGATGCTTATTGGTGTCCTCACCTCACATACTCTCAGCCCCCCTATGATTTTTGTCTGTGTTTGCTTTGGCATGTTGACAGCGTCCCACATCCAGTGCCCACTCTGGAATTCGGGTTATGTGGATAATTGCCTCAGCCTCCCAGACTGTGATGGAAGGTTTCTGAGGTGTACTAATACAGTTCCTCAAAGGGTCCTATATTAGTTACCTGTGTAACAAATTACCTCAAACTTGGAGGTCTAGAATAACAAAAATTTCTTGTTTCAGAGTTTCTATGGGTCAGGAATCAGGGAGCAGCTTACTTAGCTAGGTGGTTTTGGCTCAGAGTTCCTTACAAGATTAACCATGTGTCAGCCAAGACCGTAGTCATCCGAGGTGTCACTGGGTCTGAAGGATTCACTTCCAACTCACTCATGTGGCTGTTGGCAGGAGGATTCCCCTCACTATGTGGACCCCTTCCTAGGGCTCCTCACCATATGGCTTCCCCCAGAGCAAGTGGTCTGAAAGAGAGAGGGCCAGTGCCCAAAATGGAAGCCGTAGTCTTTTTTATGACCTAATCTCAGAAATGACATAACATCACTTCTGCTATATGCTATTGGTCACACAGACCAACCCTGGTGAAGTCTGGTAGGACACTGCACAGAGGTGTGATTACAAGGAGGCAGGGACCACTGGGGACCCACTTGGAGGCTGGCTACCACCGGTCCCCAGCAGGATTGAGTCTCAGGTGCCTACAGGGAAAGATACACTAATAATGAGTTCTTGTGTTGTCTTTTTCTTCTTCCTGGGTCACTCTCCCCACCCCCTCACTTCTGCTTCTTGAGATGACCCTCCTCCCAACACTACAAAAAACTGACCTAAACCTAAGCCTGACTTAGGTTCTCATTTCAGAGGGACCCTAAAGAAGAGAAATCCTGCCCACTGTGCAAAATGTCAGTCAGGGTCTACCTTGAACTTTGCTAGTTGAGAAAAAAATGGGCCCACTTCAAATTTTTAACTTTTTATTTTGAAATAGCTTAAAACATAAAGTTGCAATAATACTGTGAAGAGCTCCCATATACCTTTACCCAGATTCACCAATTTTTAATGTTTTGCCACACTTACTTTCATTCTCAAAGGCCTGGATTCTGAACCTAATTAAAATATCAAGTGTCATTCATGCTTTGCTGTTATTCTATATTCACAATATAATTTAGTTTGATTTCATTTTCATTGAATTTGCATTTATCTTTGGGAAGCCCCTCAATCGTTTTACACTTGCTTTCTCATCTGAAATGTGAAGATATTTATGGTTTAGGGTTGTTACAAACATTAAATGAGACAGTGCCTGCAAAGCATTTGACACAGGTCCTGGCACACAGTAAGTGCTTAATAAATATTACCTTTTTGTTCATTGCATCAACAAATATTTACTGAGAAACTTGTGGATGTTGTTGCTGTTATTAAGTGTCTTTGATGACTGATAGGTAATTCAATCCCCGGAGGTAAGCACTGATAATAATAGTTAGAATTGGAAGGGGCAGAGTCAAGATGGTGACCTGCGAAGATGCAGAGTTCACGTCTCCCCACAACTAGGGTGCCCGCCAGATGCTGGTGGGGGACCTCGACACCCAAAGAGATGGGAGGGACCCCCCTAAGCAAACCAGTAGGATGTGGGGGGACTGAAGGGGAGGAGAAGTGGAGGCCAACAAAACCAGTGCCCCAGAGGGGTGGCTGGGAGTGAGGAGGGGTTCCCATGCTGGGGGGACCCTCAGAGGCTCGGATCAGGGAGGGAGTGAGCCCAGCATTTCCCCTGAACAATCGGGAAGCCTGTCCGTCTCTCAGGCCGTGTCCTACGCCCTCAGAGGCCCCGTCCAGGCCACATTGGTCTTGGGGGTGTAGGAGGGAGGTTGGGGAGAACAGGAGAGGCAGGCCAGGAGGGGCCCTCTAGGACCGGAGGAGCAGGAAAGGAGCAGAGGGCGTTTGCCCCACCCACTTGGGCAGGGAAGCCTGCTGGGCTCCAAGGCCAGGTCCCTCACCCTCTGAGATCAGAGGCACGCCTGGGCCCCTTCTGTTCTGTTGGGCCTAAGCCCCACCCCACACCACCCCAAAGGCCTTGTCCAGCCCTTTGGGTCCTGAGCATAGCCCCCACCACCTGCTGCCTAAACCCTGCCCCTGCCTAAGCCCTGCCCCTACCTAAGCCCAGCCCCCACAGCCAAGGCCTTTTCTGTCTTTTTTTTTATTCCCTTCTCTTTTTTACTATTGTGGTTTTGTTTTACCTTCCAGTTGTTGTTTCATCTATATTTTTATTTTTTTATTCTAACATATCTGTTAGTTTCCTAGTCTAATTTTATTTTTTACTCTTTATTATTGTTCTCTTTTTTAATTTTTTGGCCACCCCACATGGCTTACTGGATCTTGGTTCATGAGCCACAGGTCGGGCCAAACCTCCTGCAGTGGGAGCTCTGAGTCTGAACCACTGGACTAACAGAGAACCTCAGACCCCAGGGAATATTCATCAGAGTGAGGTCTTCTGGAGGTCCTCATCTCGGCACCAAGACTCAGCTCTACCCAACAGTCTACAAATTCCAGTGTTGGAAGCTTCAGGCCAAACAACCAGTAAGACAAGAACACAATCCCACTCATCAAAAAAAAAAAAAAAGAAAGAAATGGCAAAAATAATATGTCACAGATGAAGGAGCAAGGTAAAAACCTATAAGGTCAAATAAATGAAGAGGAAATAGGCAATCTACCTGAAAGAGAATTCAGAGTAATGATAGTAAAGATGATCCAGAATCTCAGAAATAGAATGGAGACACAGATTGAGAAAATACAAGAAATGTTTAACAAAGATCTAGAAGAACTAAAGAACAAACAAACAGAGATGAACAATACAATAACTGATATGAAAAATACACTAGAAGGAATCAATAACAGAATAATGGAGGGAGAAGAATGAGTAAGTGAGCTGGAAGACAAAATGGTAGAAATAACTGCTGAGGAGCAGAATAAAGAAAAAAGAATGAAAAGAATTGAAGACAATCTCAGAGACCTGTGGGAGAAAATTAAACACACCAACATCTCAGAGACCTGTGGGACAACACTAAACACACCAACATTCGAATTATATGGGTCCCAGAAGAAGAAGAGAAAAAGAAAGGGTCTGAGAAAATATTTGAAGAGATTATAGTGGAAAACTTCCCTAACATGGGAAAGGAAATAGTCGCCCAGGTGCAGGAAGCACAGAGAGTCCCAGACAGGAAAAACCCTAGGAGAAACACACCAAGACACATATTAATCAAACTAACAAAAATTAAATTCAAAGAAGAAATATTAAAAGCAGCAAGGGAAAAGCAAAAAATAACATACAAAGGAATCCCCATAAGGTTATCAGCTGATTTTTCAACAGCAACTCTTCAGGCCAGAAGACAGTGGCAGGATACGCTTAAAGTGTTGAAAGAGAAAAACCTGCAACCAAGATTACTCTACCCAGCAAGGATCTCATTCAGATTCAATGGAGAAATCAAAAGCTTTTCAGACAAGCATAAGCTAAGAGAATTCAGCACCACTAAACCAGCTTTACAACAAATGCTAAAGAAACTCCACTAGGCAGGAAACAGAAGAGAAGAAAAATACCCACAAATCAAACCCAGAACAATTAAGAAAATGGTCATAGGAACATACATATCGATAATAACCTTGAATGTAAATGGATTAAATGCCCCAACCAAAACACACAGGCTGGCTGAATGGATACAAAAACAAGACCCATATATATTCTGTCTACAAGAGACCCACTTCAGACCTAGGGACACATACAGACTGAAAGTGAGGTGATGGAAAAAGGTATTCCATGCAAATGGAAATCCGAAGAAAGCTGGAGTAGCTTTGATACCAAAACCAGAAAAAGATACCACACAAAAAAAGAAAATTACAGCCAATATCACTGATGAACATAGATGCAAAAATCCTGAACAAAATACTGGCAAACAGAATCCAACAACATATTAAAAGGATCATACACATGATCAAGTGGGATTTATCACAGGAATGCAAGGATCCTTCTATATATGCAAATCAATCAATGTGATACACCATAATAACAAATTAAGGAATAAAAACCATATGATCATCTCAATAGATGCAAAAAAAGCTTTTGACACAATGGTGAAAAACTGAAAGCATTTCCACTAAGATCAGGAACAAGACAAGGTTGCCCACCCTCGCCACTCTTATTCAACATAGTTTTGGAAGTCCTAGCCATGGCAATCAGAGAAGAAAAAGAAATAAAAGGAATACAAATTGGAAAAGAAGTAAAATTGTCACTGTGTGCTGATGACATGACACTATACATAGAAAATCCTAAAGATGCCACTGGGAAACTACTAGAAATAAATCAATGAATTTGGTAAGGTTCAGGATACAAAATTAATGCACAGACATCTCTCACATTCCTATACACTAAAAATGAAAACTCAGAAAGAGAAATTAAGGAAACAATCCCATTTACCATCGCAACAAAAAGAATAAAATACCTAGGAATAAACCTACCTAAGGAGGTGAAAGACTTGTACTCAGAAAACTATCAAACACTGATGAAAGAAATCAAAGATGACATAAACAGATGGAGATATATACCATGTTCTTGGATTGGAAGAATCAGTATTGTGAAAGTGACTATACTACCCAAAGCAATCTACAGATTCAGTGCAATCCCTTTCAAACTACCAATGGCATTCTTCACAGAATTAGAACAAAAAATTTTGCAATTTGTATGGCAACACAAAAGACCCCAAATAGCCAAAGAAATCTTGAGAAAGAAAAACAGAGCTGGAGGAAGCAGGCTCCCCAACTTCAAGCTATACTACAAAGCTACAGTAATCAAGACAGTATGGTACTGGCACAAAAACAGAAATATATATCAGTGGTACAGGATAGAAAACCCAGAGCTAAACCCACGCACATATGGTCACCTAATTTATGACAAACGAGGCAAGAATATACAATAGAGAGAAGACAGCCTCTTCAATAAGTGGTGTTGGGAAAACTGGACATCTACATGTAAAAGAATGAAATTAGAACACTCCCTAACACCATACACAAAATAAACTCAAAATGGATTAAAGACGTAAATGTAAGGCCAGATACTATAAAAACTCTTAGAAGAAAACATAGGCAGAACACTCTATGACATAAATCACAGCAAGATCCTTTTTGAC
>NC_041220.1:49782900-49789482 GCF_002837175.3 Physeter macrocephalus
GGAACACTCTTGCACTGTTGATGGGAATGTAAATTGATACAGCCACTATGGAGAACAGTATGGAGGTTCCTTAAAAAACTACAAATAGAACTACCATGAGACCCAGCAATCCCACTACTGGGCATATACCCTGAGAAAACCATAATTCAAAAAGAGTCATGTACCAAAATGTTCATTACAGCTCTATTTACAGTAGCCAGGACATGGAAGCAACCTAAGTGTCCATCGACAGATGAATGGATAAAGAAGATGTGGCACATATATACAATGGAATATTACTCAGCCATAAAAAGAAATGATATTGAGTTATTTGTAGTGAGGTGGATGGACCTAGAGTCTGTCATACAGAGCAAAGTGAGTCAGAAAGAGAAAAACAAATACCGTATGCTAACACATATATATGGAATATAAAAAAAAGAATGGTACTGATGAACCTAGTGACAGGGCAGGAATAAATACGCAGACATAGAGAATGCCCTTGAGTGTATGCGGCGGGGAGAGTGGGATGCAGGGCTGAAGTGAGAGAAGCATGGACATGTATACACTCCACATGTAAAACAGATAGCTAATGGGAAGCAGCTGCATAACACAGGGAGCACCAAGCTGACTTGGTGCTTTTCGACACCTAGAGGGGTGGGATAGGGAAGGTGGGAAGGAGGCTCAAGAGGGAGAGGATATGGGGGTATATGTATGCATATGGCTGATTCACTTTGATGTACAACAGAAACTAACACAGCATTGTAAAGCAATTGTACTCCAATAAAGATGTATAAAAATATACGTTTATAAAATAATAGAATTGTAATACGTAGACACAGAGGAAATAAAATGACACCTGAGCTTTGCTTCAAAATAATTTGCAGGGGGAATGGGTGATGGGTACATGAAGTTTCATTATACTGTCCTCTTTTTTGCATATGTTTAAAATTTTCCATAATACAAAGTTTGAAAAAAGCACAAAGATACACATACCAAATTACTCATTCTCAAATGCCTAGTAAATGTCACATTTTCCCAGAGTTGGGTCATTTAATTGGTTTGAAAAATATTAAAAAGAGTCAATGAATCTTAAGATTCCAATGGTCACAGAGGTCGGCTTCCTGTACTTTCACCATTAATTTGACAGCCACTTTTCTGCGATTTTTAAGCATTGAACCTTGACACTGTTGTGTCCAGGAAATTACCCATTGGCTATGGCTGAATAGTACATTGTTTATTTATATCTTGCTTATTCTGTTATATAGGCATTCAGAAAACTACATTTATAAATGTGATTCTTAAATCTACTAATCAATTCAGGCCTTAATTAACAGGAACTCAAACAGCTTCAGTGCCATGAAGCCAATATAGTTTAAACTTGTATTATGAATGGCAAAATTTTTTAAATTATTATTATTTTACTATATTACTTTGATAAGAAGAAACAAATATAAGCAGTAGAGGAGTTGTAAAGCTGAATAGTTTCCGATTTAGAGAACTCTGAGCTTTTGTAGCAGACCTCTGGAACTGAGTCTTAAAATGACTTTTCAGATGAATGAGCATTTGTTAGACCCCTCGCACCTCTTCCAAAATCTTGCTCATTAATTATCTCCTTGCCAATTGCATCTTCAGTCTTTCTCCATGTTCTTACTTTTTTCAGTTTTGTCAACAAGTCTGATATGATATTTCTTATACTAAAATACAACAAAACTCTTCCCAGGCATAAAACTCTTGTAGATGCACAAGACGGGAGCAAGAGTACATACTCTAGGTGTTGAGACACCTGGACGGAGAAGGCAGTGACTGCTGAATGTCTCAAGGGCAGAGGCCATGAAGTGTGGCACTAATTTGTCTTCAAGCTGCTTCTCACATGGCCAGCATGTTCCAGGAAAAATGAGAGCAGATATATATTTAATAACAATGGATGCATCTCCCAAGACTAAGCCAGGGAGTAAAGAATAAAATAAGTTGCACAGAGAAATTTCAATGGCTAAAGAGTTCATTTTGTTCTCTTTAAGGCCAGAATCAGCTCTGGGCTATTCCTTCATGAGCCTCTGTTCCTTCTATTCATTCATGATCCCCTCTGCACACCTCTCCTGACAGGAGGAGCCCAAAGTCTGGCTTCAGTCTTCCATCAGAGAGGTACATGGTTTTAGAATGTGAAAGTTACATTTAAAAAAACAAGGAATTCTAAATGGAGGCTTTCACTGCTGGTGACATCCTGATAAAAGGGAATTTGAATGTTTTCATCTCCGTCCTTACACATTTGAACTCTTCGGAAGGACTCGCTGGAAACAGACTCAGCTGGGCTTTGTTTAGTGTACTCTTAAGACAGGCTAGTCGGAATCACTGGGGTGGTTCCTTATTTTAGTTCTCACAGTTGCTTCCCACAAAATATTAACTTAATTCTCCCTCTCCCGTTCTTTGTTAATTATAGCTATGGCTCATCAAAAAGGAGTAATTCCAATATTCAAAGTCCATAATATGTCTTTAATGAAGTTAGATATGACTGCAGTTTGGGATGGAAACCTGGTCCCGAATGTCATACATTTTCATTTTTTCTTTTTCTGTCTTACGGTATTAAACAGATTTGCTCCATGTAATCACCAGCTCTTATTTTCTTATACATCAGTGCAGGCATTGATTCAGACCTGTACCTAGCTCCTGGAACACAGTACGTGCTTAGCAGATATTTGCTGACTGGCTCGAGCTGGTTCAGTCGTTCCACCAGCACAGGAATATTTTCAACCCTTTGCTTGAAAGATGGTCCATCATATCCTCTGCTTGAATCTTTCTAGTTCTGGGGAGTCCCTTCTTCCTCCTCCTCCTCTGCCCCTCCCCTCCCCTCCTTGTTCAGGAGGTCTGTGCTGAGTAGATCTATGCAGGCACCGTGCTGGGCTCTGGGATACCGTGAGTAACGATACATTCCCTGCCCTTGTGGAATTCATGGGTTAGTAGGGGAGACAGACATTAATTAAAGGGCCAAAGAAGACAAGTAAAGCCACAACTCTGACAGGTACTAAGAAGGGGAGCACAGAGGGCGGAATGAGCTTCTCCAGGAGGTAGAAAGGACTCCATGAAGATGGGAAAACTGAGATCTGAAAGATGAACCAGAGTTGGTTTGGTATAGAAAAGAAGGAAGACCACACAGGCAGAGGGGACTGCACATTCAAAATGGGAGGTGGGAAGGAGCCTGCTGTGCTCCAGGGACTAAAGAAGGTCAGTGTGGCTGCAGCCAGCGGAGTGACAGGGAGTGGGTACGAGCTGGGGCTGGATACCAACTGAACGGCCCGTCCACAAAGAACTCGTAAACTCTACTAAGCACTTTGGACATTTATCCTAAGAGGACTAGGAAACCATCCAGTGGTTTTTACAAGGGGGCAACACGATCAGATTTGCATCCTACTCACTGCTAGACGTGTGTGGGGGTGGGGGTGGGTGGGTGTATGTGTGTATGTGTGCATATGTTAGAAAGTTCTTCCTTCCATTGACTTAAAACTGCCTCCATATGACTTTCTCTCACTGCTCTTGGTTCTGTCTTTTTTCTGGAGCTCTGCAGAAGCAAGTCCCCTCCCTATTCTCAGTGAGGACTTTCCAAATTCCAGTTCTGTTTCAGCTTCTTAGTATCCTGATCATATCTTTCTGTACTTCCTGCATCATCAATCTTCCTAATAAAATGCAGTTCATAGAGTTGAATATGATCCTCCAGAAAGTTTTGGAGAACAGATTAGTTGTTTTCTGTGATCTGGACCCTATACTTAAGCCACACATGTGACCAATAGTTTCATGCTAATTTTGTAGTCTGAAACAACCCCAAAGCCCAACTTTTTCAGGTGCAATGCTAATAAATCAAGAGACCTCTCTTTTTCTGTTTTTGCTCTTGTTTTTTAAAACACAGATAAATGAAACAGCTCTGGCTTTCAGCCCTGACACTGCCACCAATCCTGGAAAGTTCACATATTCTCTCTGGGCCTCCATGCTTTACAGAGGGGCAAACTTCTTTCCCCACTCCTGATGTTTCCTTCTGTGTGGTAGGAACCCCATTCCTGAACCAGGCCTGGGCTCTCTCCGCTCCTCTCACTCAATCTTTCCAAAGGAGAAGTGGCTTCATCTGATGGGAGGAGGAGTGACTTCATCTAATGGAGAAAATGGACATCCTTAACTCAGTGCCTTTCTCTCTTCTCTTTCTTTGGGAGCAAGCTGGCCCACAGAAAGCACGTGCTCTGGCCTGCTCTCTCCGTGCTGTAAGTTTTGCAAAGGGTTTTCGTCCCAGAGAGCCGGCAATAGTCCAGTGGGGCTCTGTGAAGCCTACTTGTCTATAGATTTAAGTCAGTTTCTTCATTATCAACTTTATCAGTAATAAAGTAATAGTCTCGCCTGAATGGCCTTATGTCATTGTCTTGTTTCTCTATGGGTTCAGCACTCAGTGCTATTTATTGGGCTCTTCCAAACAATGAGAGGATAACCAATGATTGTTTTCCAAAATTCCTTGTCCCTAGGAACATGACTTTACATTTATCCCACTAAATGTCTTCAGGTTGGTTTCAGCCTATTCTTCATTATAGCCAAAATTAGCACTAATTGGTACCCAGTGGTCTGGAGGAATTTACTCATGTCCTTAACCAATTAGTTAACTCCGAGGAAGTAATGTTGGCCCTGGGATCCATGCTAGGTTGCAGTGTGCTGGGATGTTGCCATAGCTTTATTCTCAAAGCCATATTACAATCTTATGGGAGCCCCCATTAGTAAAATGTCATTTCAAAATCAGATCTGCTCTGTATTCAATTCCACTCTATTGTAGCTAATGTCACAGCAAGATCATATGCTTCACATTTGACATATCTTTGAAAAGTCTGTCCATGTTGCCTGTCATGTACAAATGCAGAAGTAATCATAAACATTGATGATAGTGATGATTCAAAGTGTTAGTAATAGTAGTTTATATTTGCCAAGTGCTTTGTGTGATTCAAAGAACTTTCAGGTACTGTATCTCACTTGAGCTTCCCAGCCGCCCTGTGCAGCAGACAGGGCAAGAAGTATTGTCTTCATTTTACAAATGAGGAAACAGAGGGGTTCAATAATATGTCCCAAATCACATGGTGTATTTAGCAGCAGAGTCAGACCCGGAACACAAGCCTGCAAATATTGTCTAAAATTTGCCACTAAACCTGATATCCACTTCAATAGTATTTATCTTCCACCTTCAAAGGTGGCTTCAAAGAAGGAGAAGTGGCTTCAAAGAAACTTCTGGCAGCAAAGCAGGGAGATGCTGAGGCCCAGAATTGATGTGGGACACTGGCCTCATGCATAGAAATGTATATCCAAGACACGCTGAAATCAAGTGTACTAGGGCATGTTGCATGATCCTCCACAAACATCCGCTACAGTCCTCAAACTTTGGTTATTGCATCTGTGATAAGGAGTTGCAATATATCTCTTCACAGAGTAATAATGATGATTAAACGAGAGAGTATACAGTTCCTGGTATATTTAATAGACTTGATAAATATTAGTGATAATCATGATGGTGATGTGATTTATCTTATATTAAATCCATAGTAATTCCAACTGAAATTAAGGTCAGCAAGCAGGTCATATTTTTGCCATTTCTGTGTGTTCGTATTATTGGTCAGATTCTAACTAATCTGGAACTATTTATCTAGAACTGGCTGTATGCTACATTGCTGCAGTAAAGATTGTCTCTTAAGTTTAATAATCACTAACAAATTAAAAATAGCAATTGATAATCCTGTGTGTATGTCACCATATAATTAGAAGCAATCAATTTATAAGAGTACAGAAACCCAAGGATTGGGGTGTATGCCCATGTGCATTCACATACATGTATGTGCCTAATTTTAATAATTCATGAAAGATGTAACCCATATGATCTTCATATTTCATATGTTTTATATTTTGGATCCCCAGTTTTGTTAGTTTTCAGTTTGGCATTTTCTTAAGATAAAATCTGATACTGTTATCTTTGTTCTCATAAGTACCGTATAAGTACCTTCTTCTTCCTTGAAAATCTTCAGTTCTTTAGGAAGCCCCATGATCAGTTCAAGCTTCAGTTCTACTATTGTTTACCAGCTCTGTGACCCTTGGATCTGTTACTTGGCTTCATTTCCCTCATTCTAACACAATAAAAACTCAAAAATGTTAGTACTCTTATCTTTCACTTTCTTAGTAGGGAATCCCTCTCCTTTTCCATTGTACAGAGTGTCCCTAAGAACAAAATTAAAATTGGCAGGTGATTTTGTGGCTGTGATTCCTTCCACATACATTTGCTTAGGTAGCAAAGGCAACTGGAAAGTACTCATATTAGGCTGAAGTTCGAAATGCACTTCAAACTCAGTTTTAAACAGGGATGGCCAGTGTAGCTATGACTTTCACTATAGGATGACTTCCATTTAAAATATGACATTTATAGTGAAATTTTGGCATCTTAAGATTTTCCTTAGCAAGTGATTTAAAAGTTACAGGATGGGGCTTCCCTGGTGGCGTAGTGGTTGGGAGTCCGCCTGCCGATGCAGGGGACACGGGTTCGTGCCCCGGTCCGGGAAGATCCCACATGCTGCGGAGCGGCTGGGCCCGTGAGCCATG
>NC_041220.1:49789578-49813189 GCF_002837175.3 Physeter macrocephalus
GAGAGGCCCGCGTACCGCAAAAAAAAAAGTTACAGGATGAAAGTTGAGTCCAGGATTTATGATTTTGGGTCATTCCTCAATGAAGAACAATGAATAGCAGAGATGTTTAAAGGAATATATCCCAGAGCGTTTCTGTCCTTTGGAGACATTCCCCACATTTCCAATCTTCCCTAAAAGAGGACATATTTGGGACAAACATAACTTTCTTCAAGGTGACCAGTAGCCACTAAAAAACAATAAACAACTGCCTTATTCAAACATAGGACCTACACTTAGAATTGGGGGCTAAAATAATCACCCTTTGTCTTCAAGTCATAAATCACTCCAAGATTCTATGGAAGTTCACAACTTTCTTAGAAACTATAACTAGAGTTTCAGGTATGGAGAACAACTTAAAACCAGGAGAATTTTGCCCTAATTTCAGTTCCCAAAAGTTTAATAAATTAATACAACTAAAACTTAGGATAATTTTTTAGGGATAATTATATCTGAACTACCTACCTAAAAGAGTTGGAAATATCTAATTAAATAACCATTCAAATGCTTATTCTGGTTAAAATAATACAATTGCAGTTAATTTTTCAATTGGTTCAAAGATAAAATTTAACTCTGGTGTTACTAATGGATATACTAAATATTTATTTTACTCAAAAGCAATGTAGAAGTGCTTTGATGCTAGCATCCTTTATTATTGTAATTGCTATCAATAGTGATAGTAATGTGTCACCTAAATAATTCAATCCAGTGGAGAAAAGTTCATCTTAATTTATCAAAAAATACTTTCAAGTGCATACAGTTATTGGAGATAGATAAAAGGTTCTGGAGACCTTTAGTGAATGGATAGGAATTAGTGAAAATTTCCAAATAGTGGGTTGTGAGTGTATTCATAAGTCAACTCTTTGGAACTTTGTCACCTTTACCCAAATAAATGGTATAAGAAGTGGAATTTAAGATGAAACCCATAATTCCGAACTATGACAGCATATGTAAATCATACTGTGCCCTGCATTGGTACTTATAGGACGCATCTCAATTTGGGTCCTGGTGTTATGGAATCAAACCTGGGTCCGCTCACCCGTGCAAGTAAAGCCAATCTACTGACATTGGGTTGTGGTGAAAGAAAGTGCAGCATTTACTGTAAGGTGCCAGACAAGGAGGCCAGGACAGCTAATGCTCAAAAAGCCAGAACTGCCTGATGGGTTTCAGGAAAGCATTTTTAAAGGCATGGTGAGGGAGGGGAGTCACAGGGTCTGTGATCAGCTCATGCACAATTCTCTGATTGGTTGATGGTGAGGTAACAGGGTAGCGTCACAGGGGTTAACACTGTCATTCCTCAGGCTCCGGTGGGTCTGGGGGTTGCATGCTCATGGTCACCAAGTAGTTAACATTGTCTTCCATTTGGTGGGGTTTTAGCATCTATAAAACAACTCAGAAAACGTGCATCAGATACTGTTATGTAGGTACTTCAGAGAGGAGTTACAACACAGGACACGGGGGAGAGGTCTGTCCCGGGAAGTCCCTGCAGGGTCGTGCTCAAGGTTACACTGGGAACAAGAATGAGGTGCTGAAGTGAAGAGGGAGAGAAAAGGTGTTTCCTCTCTCTTATCTGCGTGATGAAGTACAAAGCTCTGGCCTCTCCCTCCTGTTTCCTAAGGTGTCTCCTCCCAGTCCTATTATGTTCTACTTCTGCCCCATTAAAGGGTCTGAGCCTAAATGCCCACCCTTCACAGTAATCTGAGGATGACTAACCTGACCTTAACAGTCTCTTGCAGTACTTGCATTTTTTAACGGAATATTTGTGAACCCAAGGGAACTGCTAATTGGTAGAATTTCTGGCTAGATGATCAAAGCAACATGTAAAGATCCAGGTAGTGAGGGAGAAAGAGTTTGAGGTTTTGCAGGCCGCTTTGTTGGCAGCTCCTCACCCCGTCACAGTTGATCATTGCTCCTTCTTTTCTTCCGCTTCAACTCCATAGTTTGTCGAATATCACTGAGATTTTTTCCCCCTGACTATTTGGCAACCAGAGACGTTCCGTTCGGGTGAGGAGCAGAGGGTGGAAATGATGATGTGACTTCTCACGTGGACTATAGGAGTCAGCAGTGCCACATTTCTGTGGACTTCCATGCTTTCTAAAGGCTCAAAACTTCTGTCTTCAGAAGAAAAAATTTTTTGCAATCTCTTTTATAATATTAATTTGCTTAGTAAATCTTCCCTCCCTCCCTCCCTCCCTCCCTTTGTTTCTTTTTTAGTAGATAGGGCCAAGTTAAATTGTACCTTTGTCACAAATTCTGAACTAGTCTAAAATAATGAGCAATCACAAAACATGGGCACGTAGAATAAAATGCATAATCTGTAGTTTCTTAGGTGCTGTGCTTCAGGAATAAATGAAGAGACCGAGTTTGAGTAGATGGTTGGGCAAATATGCACACACTCCCATGTGCCGTAATCACTCTGAATAGCAAGGTAACTAAGTTCTGTTGAACTGTCACATCCATCTCCTCCTCTCCACACCCACTGCCTGTGTCAGTCCTGAATGTGCACAATAGTCCTTATCTCCTGGCTCACTCTTCTCCCATCAGCCTCCCACATTGCCTTAGAGTGGTCTTCTAAAACGCAGATCTTACCATGGCATCTACCCACTTGAAACTCCTGATCGCTTCTCATCGCCCTCTGAATAACGCCTGTACATCTTAGCACAGTAAACAAAGCCCCTTTCCAACCTCGCTAAGCCTGACTCTCCAGGCTTGCCTCCATCCCCTCTCCCCAATGGTGAGATTTCTCACTGTCCTTTACCTGGGCATCCTGTGTACATTCCTACCGATGAGGCTTCTCTCCTGCTTTTCCCTCTGCCCAGACTTCCTATTTTACTTTGCTCACCTGAGCTGCCTTCTCAAAGGCAGAAATAATCATTCCCTCCATTTCCTTGTACATTATATATAATATAAAATGTTGCAATTTATTATAACATCTATTGTGGTAGTTATTTTTGTTTGCTTTTCTGTACTCCAACCTAAGAAGTGAGCTCTGTCAAGACAGGGACTTCAGTGCTTCTGGAACATAAGACATGCACAAATGTCAAGGTCAAATATTGAAAAATGATGCAAGGAGTTGAGTCAATGTAAATGAAGCAGAACAGGCAATAATATAGGGTGGGGGAGTGAGAGGTACAAACTATTGGGTGTAAGATAGGCTGAAGGATGTAGTTTACAACACAAGGAATATAGCCAATATTTTTGCAATAACTGTAAATGGAAAGTAACCTTTAAAAATTGTATAAAAATTAAAAAAAAATTTTTTTTAAAGACAACTATGGGGCTTCCCTGGTGGCGCAGTGGTTGAGAATCTGCCTGCTAATGCAGGGGACATGGGTTCGAGCTCTGGTCTGGGAAGATCCCACGTGCCGTGGAGCAACTAGGCCCGTGAGCCACAACTACTGAGCCTGCGCATCTGGAACTTGTGCTCTGCAACAAGAGAGGCCGCGATAGTGAGAGGCCCACGCACCGCGATGAAGAGTGGCCCCCGCTTGCCGCAACTAGAGAAAGCCCTCGCACAGAAACGAAGACCCAACACAGCCTAAAGTAAAGTAAAATAAATAAATAAATAAAAGAAATGCATTTCCATTAAAAATAAATAAATAAAAATAAAAAATAAAGACAACTATGTCTAGCTAATGTTAAGCCATGGGATGATTAGATTTCCCCAGTGAGAGAGTATAAAGTGAGAAGAGTTCCAAAGCCAGAATTCTGGGAAAGCCTATATTCAAGGAAAGAGGATCAGAATGGGTTGAGGTGTAACCAGAGAGACAGGAGGGGAAGTGAAAGAAAGGGTTGGCATAGATGCCAAGAGAGGTGAGTCAGGAGGAGCTGGTCATTGGGTCAGATGCCCTAGAGAAGCAGGGTGTGGTGTCAGGAGCTTTTGAGTTTGGCTTGTAGAAAGCCATTGGTTATCTTTGATGGGGGTATTTAGTAAAGTAGAGGAACTGGAGGCCAGGTCATTGATGGTGAGTAATTATGCAGGAATGAAGAAGGAGAAATGCAAACTACTCTTTCTAGGGTTTGTAGCAGGGTAGAGAAATAGAGCTAGAGCTAGTGAAACAAAGTGCAGAGACTGCTTGTGCTTCTGGGCTGCGGGAAAGGAGCCAGGGGCCGGGGAGTCTGAAGTCACAGTTGTCAATTGACCAGGGCGTCATTCTCAGCATTGTATGATGGCTTAAGTGGGTGATTAGACTGGGAAAGTTGTTTTTTGTTGGGAACTGAGGTTTGACCCTGGTAAATGAGACAGAGTTCGTTTTGGGCCTGTAGAATGGCTCTGAGGGAAAATTCCAAGGTAAAGTTCCAAAAAAGCATTTTGAACAGTAACTTTTCTGCAAAGAACATAGAGGTGCTTAGGATGAATTTGGAAGACAGTAGTTATTTGTATGTTTAAGTTCTGGTGCTCTGGCAGGAGCAGATATTATAATTATTTCCATTTTACAGATGAAGGGAGAGGTACAGAGTGTCCTGGTTATCCTCTACCCCAAAGTCTGGCCTCTTCATGCTGTACTGGCCTTCTTTATCCGTGTGTATTGAGAAAGTTCTCTTTTGGAGATGTTTTTCCACATTTACTACTAATGTGGGTAATACTATCCAGTCTGAAGGTACAGAGATCATCCGGGTGAGGGTTGCTTCACTGGTTGTCTAGAAAGATGTCATAGATTAACCTTAACCTTGGTGAAGTCACTGGACTCCCAAGTCTGGTTCTTAGCTTTGTGACCCGGGAACTTCCCTTTCTCAGTCTACCAAAAAAGTCATCTGACGCAAGTGGTCTGACTTAAACTTAACAACACTTACCAAGCTATCAGTTTATGATGGCGGCTGTTCGTTCACTGTGACACGTGCGCATCTGCCCTCCAGGAAGCTCTTCCTGGTTTCACAATATCGTAAAACCTGTATGGACATAAATAAGGTGGTTGCTCTATGAGCACAAAGACAGAGCAAGGGAGGTTGATAGTATAGCTGGAACTCTCAGGAAGCTAAGTGAGTTGTTTCTAACTCAGAGCAGGGCACTGCCCTTTAGTAAACATATTTATTTTCCTTAGGGTCAGTGTTTTTTCCCCTGAGCAATGTTACGTGGATGAACTCTGCCAACTTTAGCTGTTCTGATCCCCATTTCTATATTTTCATGTAGACCACCCTCTCATATTGAAACATTCCTTATTAAGAGATATTAATATCACCCAGATAAATTCGCTTTTTCTGTTTTTGAGCCAGAATCGGTTTTTAAAAATTTTGGCTACCTTTGGCATATGTGCTGATTTTTTTCAGTCAAGTCCGTTCTTTACCCCCTTTCCCTACCTACACTGTACTTCCCGCGCAGACATGGCTTGATCTGAAGGGGATAACTCACAGAACTCCCTGCAAGAAGTTACTTTTTAAAAATTGCATTTTGCTTACTAAGATAGCTGTAAAAACACTGCTTGGGGAAATTAAAGAAATAACATAGCATGACTCCCCATAAGCTATTATCAGAGATTCTAGCCATTTATATTTTTCTCCTATGTTGGTTTGTTCTCTGTAAAACTCCCCTATGAAAACCCAGAGATCTTTGGACCACAAGCACAGTTGCATTGTATGGCTATTCAGGTTCTTAATACCTTTTTTCCTTTGAGGTGTACTCTCCCAGATCCCATTTGCTGACTTCTTTATTAACTTGATCTTTAAATGTCTTTATATTTATTTGACTTCTCCATGACTGAAGGCCATGTTCTTCATTTGCTGTTTGTGCTCATCTTGTTTTGACTAAAACATCTTTTAAAATGTCTTGACGTATAGTGGATATTCAGCTATTCCTTGAAGTTATAACCTCATCTATAATGCAAACATAATCCTGGTACCAATTTATATTAGACTTTATCCATGGGTTCAATCTCATATTACTTTCAGGCTTCCAACCACCTATGTTCTTTAGTTCCAAAGATAGGGAATTTGTGTTGTGTTCTAGGAGTTAAGAAACTACTATTGGGACTTCCCTGGTGGAGCAGGGGTTAAGCATCCTCCTGCCAGTGCAGAGGACATGGGTTCGAGCCTTGGTCCAGGAAGATCCCACATGCCGCGAAGCAACTAAGCCCATGCGCCACAACTACTGAGCCTGAGCTCTAGAGCCTATGAACCACAACTACTGAGCCCACGTGCCACAACTGCTGAAGCCCACGTGCCGAGAGCCCGTGCTCCACAACAAAAGAAGCCATCTTAATGAGAGGCCTGTGCGCCACAACAAAGAGTAGCCCCCACTCGCTGCAACTAGAAAGAAAACCCACGTGCAGCAACGAAGACCCAACGCAGCCAAAAATAAATAAATAAATAAATTAATTAATTTAAAAAAAAAAAAAAGAAGGAAAGAAACTACTATCAAGTGAGAATGACTGGAAACCTTCCAGAATTCTAACTCACGTTCCTCCTCCACAACCTTGGGGGATTTCTTTTTTTAAATTTTTTAATACAATTTTTAAAGGTTATACACTAAGCCCATGCGCCACAACTACTGAGCCTGAGCTCTAGAGCCTATGAACCACAACTACTGAGCCCACGTGCCACAACTGCTGAAGCCCACGTGCCGAGAGCCCGTGCTCCACAACAAAAGAAGCCATCTTAATGAGAGGCCTGTGCGCCACAACAAAGAGTAGCCCCCACTCGCTGCAACTAGAAAGAAAACCCACGTGCAGCAACGAAGACCCAACGCAGCCAAAAATAAATAAATAAATAAATTAATTAATAAAAAAAAAAAAAAAAGAAGGAAAGAAACTACTATCAAGTGAGAATGACTGGAAACCTTCCAGAATTCTAACTCACGTTCCTCCTCCACAACCTTGGGGGATTTCTTTTTTTAAATTTTTTAATACAATTTTAAAAGTTATACTCCATTTATAGTTATTACAAAATAATGGCTATATTCCCCATGTTGTACAATATATCCTTGTAACCTATCTTACACCCAATAGTTTGTACCTCCCACTCCCCAACCCCTTCCTTCCCTCCACCACTGGTAACCACTAGTTTGTTCGAGTCTACTTCTTTTTTGTTATATTCACTAGTTTGTTGTAGTTTTTAGATTCCACATATAAGTGATATCATATAGTATTTGTCTTTCTCTGTCTGACTTATTTCACTTAGCATAATAGCATCATGCCCTCCAAGTCCATCCATGTTGCTGCAAATGGCAAAATTTTGTTCTTTTTTATGACTGAATAGTATTCTACACATAACGCATCTTCTTTATCCATTCATCTGTTGATGGACACTTAGGTTGCTTCCATATCTTGACAATTGTAAATAATGCTCCTATGAACATTGGGGTGCATGTATCTTTTCGAATTAGTGCTCTTGTTTCAGATATATACCCAGGAGTGGAATTGCTGGGTCATATGGTAATTCTGTTTTTAGTTTTCTGGACCTCCATACTGTTTTCCATAGTGGCTGCACCAATTTCCATTCCCACCAACAGTGTACAGGGTTTGCTGTACACCCTAGGGTGTTTTAGAGTGGCTTCCTAGCAGACGCTGTCAGTGCCACACCTAGATTCCTCCCCTGCCACCACGGCATGATCTAGCCCACTTCCAAATGCCAGGATCTGCACCTCTTTGACTAAGTGCTTTTCCAGAGCCATGTGCTTTTCTCAGTTATAAAGGGAGGGCTAGAAGAAAGGAGTAGGAAATTAATACCCCAAGCACCCTCAACCAAGGACTGATGGGACATGGTGTACAAATACCCAACAACCCTTCCTCTAGGGTTTTTTTACTTTACTGCTTCCTTCCTTTCCCTGTCCTAGTTCCTCATCCCCTGCTAGTGCTTCCTGCACCTCCCAAACTGCTTTTGCTGCAATCCTTATCTCAAGATTTGCTTCTGAGCCCAAACTGAGGCTTGATATAATGGAGAAGAGGAAACTTCCTAGCCAAAGGGCCAAACAAATCAATATCCAGAAGTTACAGCTGATGAACTATAGTGGACATAGAGCCTGGTACTGAATAATAATTGTTTTACGAATGCTTTCCAAATAATCATTGCTTGTGGTCCTCCTCTCAAGGAGTGCCCAATCCAGTGGGAAAGGTTGATATATAAACCATGAGACTTTAGTATTGTGTAGTTAGTGCTATAGGGAGGTGTGAGAAACTTCCTGCGGGAGAAGATGTGAGGCAGCAGTTCCACAGGATGGGATTAGGAATGAAAGAGGGAAAGCTTTATTGATGGAGTGGGATATTAGGTACGGAAGTTGGAAGAGAGCACTTCAAAAGGAGGATCATGAACACACATACAGGAGAGAGGGAGAGAGAGAGATTTGAACAAGCCAGGAATACTGCCATGGTGAGTGGAACAAGGGGTGTTGGGGAGCAGTGGCTGGGGTGAGATGGTGAGAAGCCTCAAATGCCATGCTAAGGAGAGTTGGCCTTATCCTACAAGTGATAAGTAACATGATCATATTTTTGTATTAGAATATCTTGTTTCTAGATGTATATGGAGTAACTATGGGATACTTAAGGCTATTCTCGGAGCTAAGTTTACATAGAAGGGGCAGTAGAAGGTGAATGGTTAACGTGTGGGATGCCTTTATTTGAATCCCAACCCTGCTGCTTACTAATTGTGTGATTAAAATAACTAACATTTAAAAGATTTTTATTGAAGTATATTTGGCATACAATATTATATTAGTTTCAGGTGTACAACATAATGATTCAGCATTTGTGTGCATTGAAAAATGATCATCACAATAAGTCTAGTCACCATCTGTCACTATACAAAGTTAATACAATATTATTGACGGTATTACCCATATTGTACATTACAACCCCATGACTTATTTATAACTGGAAGTTTGTACCTCTTGATCCCCTTCACCCATTTGTTCCCTCTCAACTCCCCTCTGCACTAGCAACCATCAATCTGTGTTTTGTATCTATGAGTCTGGCTTATGTTTTGTTTTGTTTGTTTTGTTTTATAGATTCCACATGTAAGTGAAATAATGTTGTATTTGTCTTTCTCTGTCTGACCATTCACTTAGCATAATACCCACAAGGTTCATTCATGTTGCTGTAAATGGCAAGATTTCATTCTTTTTTATGGCTGAGTAGTATTTCTCTCTCTCTTTCTCTCTTTCTCTATCATATTTTCTTTATTCATTCATCTATCAATGGATACTTAGGTTGTGGTCATATCTTGACTATTGTAAATAATGCTGTAATAAACATAGGGTTTCAGATATCTTTTTAAATTAGTGTTTTGTTTTCTTCAAATAGATACCAAGAAGTGGAATTGCTGGATTGTATGGTAGTTATACTTTTAATTTTTTGAGGAAACTCCATACTGTTTTCCATAGTGGTTGCACCAATTTACTTTCTCACCAACAGTGCATGAAGGTTCCCTTTGCTACCAACACTTGTTATTTCTTGTCTTTCTGATAATATCTGTCCTGGAGAATGTTGCATATGCATTCGAGAAGAATGTATATTTGGCTACTTTTGGATGGAATATTCTACATATATCTATTAAGTTCATTTGATCTAATGTGTTGTTTAAGGCCAGTATTTCCTTATTGATTTTCTGTCTGGATGATCTATCCATTGATGTAAGTGGGATGTTAAAGTCCCCTACTATTATTGCTGTCAATTTCTCCCTTTAAGTATGTTAATATTTGCTTTACATATTTTGGTGCTCCCATGTTGGGTGCATGTATATTTATAAGTGTTATATCTTCTTGCTGGATTGACCCCTTTATCATTATATAATTCCCATTGTCTTTCATTACAGTCTTTGTTTTAAAGTCTGTTTTGTCTGATAAGTATATACTTATACCAGCTTTCTTTTTATTTCTATTTGCATGGAATATCTTTCTCCATCCCTTCACTTTCAGTTTGTGTGTGTGTCTTTACTTTGGAAGTGAGTCTCTTGTAAGCAGCATATAGATGTTTTGTTTGCTTGTTTGTTTGTTTGTTTTTATCCATTCAGCCACTCTATGATTTTTGACTGGAGAATTTTGTCTATTTACATTTAAAGTAATTATTGATAGATATGAACTTACTGCCATTTTATTAATTGTTTTCTGAATGTTTTTTGTAGTTCTTCTCTGTTCCTTTCTTCTTTCTTTCTCTCTTCCCTTGTGGTTTGATGACTTTTTTTAGTGAGAAATAAGTAGCATTTATTGAGTCTACTATGTGCCTGGCACAGTTTTAAGTCCTTTACATGTACTCAATTATTAAGTCACTTGCCCTTCAGATTCCTCATCTATACAATGGAGATAATGTTACTTTACATTAATAAAATATTACTTTGTGACAATATTTTATGTAGCTGCCTTGCAAAATAGTTTGTGTAAACTTCTTATAACAGTGCCTGCCTGGTACATAGCAGGTAACAGGTGCTGGGTAAGTGCTATTGTTATTATTATATGCCCCTCTCCTCTCAGAAGAGCTCATATGAAAGGGAATCTATGGCTTTGCCTAAGTTCCCCTACATCTGAGTTCAGACATTACCGAACAACATCTCTGGCAAGCACTTGCCCTAGCTGAAGGATAGGTAGGAGGCTGATATGGTGCAGTACTCCATAGACTTACTTCCCTTATACAGCTCTAAGAATTTTTGTCCACTGAAAAAGCTGTTCAACCTAGACCAGAGCCTGTGGAGAGCTGTCCTTTGGTGGAGGTGCTGAAGGAGTTAGGATAAGTTGTTCAGCTGTCAAGCCACCTGAGCAGTGTTCTAGGTCTTAGAAGCTAGAAGGAAAAAAAAAAAAAAAGCATAAAACTGGCCATGAGTTTCAGGAGCAGGATTTGGAGCAGCATCTGTCAGCTGTACCTGACTCCAAGGAAGTTCTGCTTCCTTAGAAGCAGAACTTAGAAATACTTAGAACTTAGAAATACTCCCCAGATGAGCAAAAGAGAGAGTCGAATGGCCTCCTTCGCTTTTACTATATTGATTCTCCATATAGTAAGGTCTACTGCCTTGTGTTGGAGGTATCAGGCCACCTCGGTTTGAATCCTGCTTTACCATTTATATAACTTCTCTGTACCTCGGTTTCCCCACCTGTGTAAGAGGAATAATAATAGTATCTCAAACAGTTGTGAAGATTAAATGAATTACTACTTTCAAGGCTCTTAGACCAATGCTTAGCACATAGTAAGTGCTCAAAAAAGATTCATTACCATCATTTTCAAGGTCTGAGTTTTGTAAGCCATTATCTTAAAATCTCAAGTCTTCCTCTAAGGCCGTTGCTGGCAGAATGGTCCAGAGACAAAGCTGGTCAGCTCAGAGCACCTGGGGTGGAAGGATTTGGCTGAAACTCCTTTAAGGCAGGTCTAGGCCTGGCATAGACTGCCATTTAGTAACTTAGTACCCAAGTGTAATGACCATGGGATGTTAATTACTGACTTCTCTTTTCCCAAATTTTACTCATTAAAAGTCACAGAAGATTTTTAGCTAATTCCCTGAAACCTTATTATCTTTACTTTGTAAAATAAGCCTCTTGAGTATAGTGGAAACCCACTGTGAACATATCTCCTAATTACATAAGCTGATATAATTGATGGACTAGCTTCTGGCATCTTCCCATTCTTCTCTTTACCCCCTGCAAATAACTGTAAGTAGAGTTAAGATGATAGACTGAATGAGATGGAAATGATAGGAACCTGATTCCATCCTTCACCAACCATCCACAAGAAGAAATGTGCCAGACCAAGGAACACTTATCAACTAGAGATTTGGTCTCTAATTTCAATATGGAGCCCTGGGGTATAAGGAGGAGTCCTCTTGCCTAGGTCACTGCTTCTGAAATTTTAATATACAATAAATCACCTAAATATTTTGTTAAAATTCAGATTCTGACTAAATCTAGCTGGGTAGGGCCTAAGATTCTGCATTTCTAACAAGCTTCCAGGTGGAGTCAATGCTGCTGATCCATGGACCACATTTTAGTGAGGCCTAGGCTGGAACCAGTCTAAGTAGGTTAGAAGGATTCTTCCACACCTGCCTGTCTGAGCCCTCACCTGAATCTTGGCCCTCTACATAACTGGTTCTCAGCCCTAGCTTCATATTACAATCGCCTGGGGTCCTGGTCCCAAATTCCAGATATTCTGATTTAATTGGTTTGGGGTTTATGGAAGAGAGCCAAAAAGGAAGGGTCAGAAAGACATGATTCTGGGAAAGCTTGGACTTTTCACTCCTCTGCATTAACAATGAAATTCCTTCTTGGCGCTGTGATCCAATAAAATAACCTTGCCCTTGACCCTGATCCACATTTGGAGTAGAAAGTCAAAAAGAGTGGGGATCCTTGAGCTTTTCACGGAGGTAAATAATAACTGCATGCAATCAACATGGGTGTCAAACCAGTTTTATAGAGCAGTTCCAGAGCATGTTTCAAAAGGTAATACTGAAACATGTTCTTAGGAGAAAACTAAGTTCAGGAATTTTGAAATGCTGATTTGCTCTGATTCTGGCAAAGAGACAACCAAGTATGTATTCACTTCAGGTAAAACTGTGTAAATATATGATCCTTTTCTTTGAGGACCATGTGCTCTAGTTAGGAAGATAAAACCAATACATGTGTGCAGTAAAAGGTTAACTTAGCAGGTCTGGGTTTCCCCAAACCTGTGCATTCCAAAGAAATCCTATCTCTATAGGACTGACCCCTGACTAACTCCTAGGAGATAACCTCTGATCCCTTAGAATATACTCACTGAAAAGAGTATTTTTATATGCTTGAGGCCCGACCCTACGTTGAGTCCAATCTAGAGCCCTCAAGATGGTGGCTGGCCACAATCCCTACAAAAGACTCAAGTCAGGACAGTTAATGGAACAAGCTACTGCTGCAAATGATCTCAAGGCTATAGTTGATACTTGTTATCTACCTCTTCTATCATCCATTCTAGATTCCCCTCACCCTAAGCCTGCAACCTAGGCTAGCAAAGTTCAAGCTATAAGAAGTGACCATCTAGAACATATAAAAGGAAATAAATGAAATGTATTGGATGTTTATTAAAACCCAACTGATACACTGTCTTGTTCTGTTGGACTTCAAGCATAGGAATTGTTGCTGGCTGTGTAAATGATATTTTGTGAATTGCTGTTACTGAAGGGAATATGTTGTATCCCTCTGTGTTTTGAGGCAGAAAAAAGAAGATTGAAAACTACTGACCTAGAAAACCACTAATATTTGAAAACTTGATTTAAATTTAAAATTTTCTAGAGCGTAAAGAAATATCTTGATTAAATATGTACAACTGATCATCCATAATTTATGAGGCAAAGAAACATTTTTTATGCTTATATGAGAATTATATCCTGTCATTTTCTTAATATCTGCCAGAACCCTATTTCACAACACTGGTCACTAAGCCCTTAATTTGTTACTGTGGTCAAATTATATTAAGACAACTAAATAAAAATTTAGTGCCATTCCTCTTTAAATCAAATCACCAGAGAGGCTTCTATTTAAGAAAAACTTAGAAAAAAGAAACACACACACACGCACACGTGCACACACACACACAAACACACACACCCCAGCATTCTCTGTTTCTGATTTGAATTCATTTCTATTTTAAGAAGTTAAAAGCCAGGTATTTTTTTTTTTTAATTGGAGTATAGTTGCTTTACCATGTTGTGTTATTTTCTGCTGTACAGTAAAGTGACTCAGTTATACGTATATACATATTCACTCTTTTTTAGATTTCCTTCCCATTTAGGTCACCACAGATCAAGGAGCAGAGTTCCCTGTGCTAAACAGTAGGTTCTCATTAGTTATCTATTTTATACATAGTATCAATAGTGTATATATGTCAATCCCAATCTCCCATTTTTTCCCACCCTCCCTTCCCCCCTTGGTAACTGTAAATTTGTTCTCTACATCTGTGACTCTTATTTCTGCTCTGCCAATAAGTTCATCTGTACCATTTTTCTAGATTCCACATATAAGCGATATTATATGATGTTTGTTTTTCTCTTTCTGACTTACTTCACTCTGTATGACAGTCTCTAGGTCCATCCACGTCTCTGCAAATGGCACTATTTCATTCCTTTTTATGCCTGAGTAATATTCCATTGTATGTATGTACCACATCTTCTTTATCCATTCCTCTGTCGATGGACATTTAGGTTATTTCCATGTCCTGGCTGTTGTAAATAGTGCACTATAAAACTCTCAGAGGAAAACATAGGCAGAACACTCTTTCACATAAATCACAGGAAGATCTTTTTTGATCCACCTCCTAGAGTAATGAAAATAAAAACAAAAATAAACAAATGAGATCGAATTAAAAGCTTTTGCACAGCAGAGGAAACCATAAACAAAACAAAAAGACAATCCACAGAATGGGAGAAAATATTTGCAAATGAAGCAACCAACAAGGGATTAATCTCCAAAATATACAAACAGCTCATGCAGCTCAATATCAAAAACACAAATAACCCAATCAAAAAATGAGGGGGGGGAGATCTAAATAGACATTTCTCCAAAGAAGACATACAGATGGCCAAGAGGCACATGAAAAGCTGCTCAACATCACTAATTATTAGAGAAATGCAAATCAAAACTACAATAAGGTATCACCTCACACCGGCCATAATGGCCATCATCAAAGAATCTACAAACAATACATGCTGGAGGGGGTGTGGAGAAAAGGAAACCCTCATACACTGTTGGTGGGAATGTAAATTGATACAGCCATTATGGAGAACAGTATGGAGGTTCCTTAAAGAACTAAAAATAGAATTACCATATGACCCAGCAATCCCACTACTGGGCATATACCCAGAGAAAACCATAATTCAAAAAAACACATGCACCCCAATGTTCACAGCAACACTATTTACAATAGTCAGGACATGGAAACAACCTAAATGTCCATCAACAGATGAATGGGTAAAGAAGATATGGTACATATATACAATGGAATTTTTTAAAATTTATTTACTTTATTTATTTATTTTTGGCTGCATTGGGTCTTTGTTGCTGTGTGTGGGCTTTCTCTAGTTGCGGCGAGCGGGGGCTACTCTTTGTTGCAGTGCGTGGGCTTCTTATTGCAGTGGCTTCTCTTGTTGCGGACCACGCGCTCTAGATGCACGGACTTCAGTAGTTTTGGCAAACAGGCTCAGTTATTGTGGCTCACGGGCTCTAGAGCTCAGGCTCAGTAGTTGTGGTGCATGGGCTTAGTTGCTCCACAGCATGTGGGATCTTCCCGGACAAGGGCTCGAACCCATGTCCCCTGCGTTGGCAGGTAGATTCTTAACCACCACGCCACCAGGGAAGCCAATACAATGGAGTATTACTCAGCCATAAAAAGGAATGTAATTGGGTCATTTATAGAGATGTGGATGGACCTAGAGACTGTCATACATAGTGAAGTAAGTCAGAAAGAGAAAAGCAAATATCATATAATAATGCATATATATGGAATCTAGAAAAAACGGTATAGATGATCTTATTTGCAAAGGAGAATTAGAGACATAGAGAATAAATGTAGGGATACCAAGAGGGAAAGGGGTGGGGTGAGAGGAATTGGGAACTGAGATTGACACACATAAATTATTGATATTATGTATAAATAGACAACTGGTGGGAACATACTGTATAACACAGGGAACTCTACCCAGTACACTGTCGTAACCTAAGTGGGAGGGAAGTCCAAAAGGGAGGAGATATCTCTATGTGTATGGCTGATTCATTTTGTTGTGCAGTGGAGGCTAACACAATATTGTAAAGCAGCCATACTCCAATAAAAATTAATTTAAAAAAATTTGTATAGCCACTATGGAGAACAGTATGGAGGTTCCTTAAAAAACTAAAAATAGAGCTACCATATGACCCAGCAATCCCACTCCTAGGCATATATCCAGAAAAAACCATAATTTGAAAGGATGCATGCACCCTGATGTTCTTTGCAGCACTATTTACAAAAGCCAGTTCTTTTTTTTTTTTTTTTTTTGTGGTATGCGGGCCTCCCTCTGCTGCGGCCTCTCACGTTGCGGAGCACAGGCTCCGGACGCGCAGGCCCAGCGGCCATGGCTCACGGGCCCAGCCGCTCCGCGGCATGTGGGATCCTCCCAGACCGGGGCGCGAACCCGGTTCCCCTACATCGGCCTCTCCCGTTGCGGAGCACAGGCTCCGGACGCGCAGGCCCAGCGGCCATGGCTCACGGGCCCAGCCGCTCCGCGGCATGTGGGATCCTCCCAGACCGGGGCGCGAACCCGGTTCCCCTACATCGGCAGGCGGACGCGCAACCACTGCGCCACCAGGGAAGCCCCAAAAGCCAGTTCTTTTGATGTCAGGTTGCATATGACCAAGAGACTTCATGGAGTCAAGAGCTGAGTCATGATTTTTCTTCCCTCTAAATAGATAATCAGGGCAAACCTATTCAAAGAAGTTAGGAAGTTTTCACATTATGATGACAAATACAATAAAAATATATATGAGGGCTTCCCTGGTGGCACAGTGGTTGAGAATCTGCCTGCCAATGCAGGGGACACGGGTTCGAGCCCTGGTCTGGGAAGATCCCACATGCCGCGGAGCAACTGGGCCCGTGAGCCACAACTACTGAGCCTATGCATCTGGAGCCTGTGCTCCGCAACAAGAGAGGCCGCGACAATGAGAGGCCCGTGCACCGCGATGAAGAGTGGCCCCCGCTCGCCTCAACTGGAGGAAGCCCTCGCACAGAAACGAAGACCCAACACAGCCAAAAATAAATAAATAAATAAATAAATAAATAAATAAAATTTAAAAAAAAAATATATGAAATTATTTTTTTAAAAAAAGATGAGATAAAACTGTAAAATTGAGCTTTTACTATCGGTGTTATTATTATTGTTGCTGTTGTTATTCAGATCTCTAATTCCTTGCCTAAAACCCTTGGAGCAGATGTTTGTCAGAATTCAGAATTTTTTGGCTTTTGAAAAATAACATCATATGTTTACCATGAATTACAAAAAAACTCCCATTTGGTCTGGGGAAGAATCCTGTAATGAACAGATAAATATCTCTGCTGCAAAATGTTGAATACTCAAAGTAAATGGTATAAATAAGGGCTATGAGTAGTCCTTACATTTCAGCCCAAGTTTTGCCACCAAATTAATTCAGGTCATGTCAGATTTCCCTGCCAAATGAGTTATAAAACCTAGTTTGGGCTTTTGTGACTTAAAAATTGCAGTTATGGGTTTGTGGACTCTATTATTATTATTATCATTACATAGCTCAAACTTGGATTTAAAAGGGCAAATATCACCTGTACCCAGAACGTTTGCTCAGTGTCACTGCTTAGAAGGTCCTACTCATGGCGGAAGGAAATAGGCTTTCTTGTTAGACAGATCTGGGTATGAATCAGACTTGAGAAAGTCACTTACTGTCCATGAACTTTCTTTTTCTCATATATAAAATATGTATAGTAACTCTGTGGACCCTTGGCCTTCTCCCATGATATATCTTAAGAACTTATGAAACTACAAACTTGTGAATATCTCTAGATAATATAAATTCCCTCACAAAATTTAGTATATTGTTACTGAACCCAATTGCTTATCCTCTAGCTAATCTGTTGATAGTTACAAGTAGTGGGGAGGTCTGGATGGTGGCGCTCCTAAGAAATTATTATTCAACAGGCAGTTGGAACAAAAATGACTTGTTGGTATGTTTGGCTGCCTCTAATGCAGTGTCTCTTAGTCACTTATGGGGAAACACACTTTGTTCCTTTTGTGCAGCTCTATCTTGCCTTGGGCATGACACATCCATGAGAAACATCCAAATATGAAAGAAAAATATGAGGCTTAGCTTGGACTTTTTATATCATGAAAGAAAATGCTGTTTGAAGGTCACTACTAGAAAAAAAATGTGCATGGAAAGTGTTGAAAAGAGTAGTCATTTACATCAAATAACTCAATAATTTGAAATGAAAACTTCTCCAAGAGATTGAGAAAAAATAGTAAATATATTTTCAATAATGGCTGCCAAAGCAAGGGCACTTTAAATACCTAAGTTGGCAGAAGGTTTGTTCATAAAACAAACTTTTATAAACTCTAAATTTTCACTTTTCTGTTACTTGTATTTCTGTACAAAAAAAGGCATTTGGAAATAGACATTCTGCTGATGTTATTTTTAATATAATTCATGACAGGCATATAATTTTCAGGTACTTTTGTGATTTTTTTTTTTTTTTTTTTTTTTTTTTGCAGTACGCTGGCCTCTCACTGTTGTGGCCTCTCACTATTGTGGCCTCTCCCGTTGCGGAGCACAGGCTCCGGACGCGTAGGCTCAGCGGCCATAGCTCACGGGCCCAGCCGCTCGCGGCATGTGGGATCTTCCCAGACCGGGGCACGAACCCGTGTCCCCTGTTTCGGCAGGCGGACCCTCAACCACTGCGCCACCAGGGAAGCCCGCTATTTTTGTGATGTTTAAGGATGCTTAACTTGAGGAGATACAGGATTTAGGACTTCTCTAGAGCCATTTACATTTACCATAATCACAGTCCAGCTGAGCTTAGTTAAATATGGTTCATGAATCTAGAGTTGTACAGGATAAAGTAAAATAATTCAGGATGCCTGGAGTGTGTCAATTTTTGGTGTATAAGATTCAAAAATGAGTCAAATGAATTTTAAGATTTCACAATAACAAAATAAGTAACACTTCAGTTCTCTCTTGGGGAATTAAAATGACTCATGAAATCATATCCTCACAGAGTAGAAAGTCACAGAATGAAATCATCAATCAAACCTTGGAGAAGAAAGGAGACATTATCCACTTGATATCTTTATGTTTTAAATAAGTACAGTGTGTGCTTGGAAATGAAAGTCTGGCCGTCAAAGCTACTGACAGGCAATGACAGCCTTCTTTGCTTCTGTCCCAAGAGAATGTTAATAATGCTTAGGGATGATGTTTAGAATGAGCTGTGTTCTCTGAGCTGTCCTTTGACATAAGAGTGATCAGTTATCTTGTGTGCCTGGGTCTAGATGGTGTCCTTTTTGAGTGTGTCCTTACTGATAGCAACCATTATAAATGAGAATGCTAATGTTTGGCAGTTTTGATATCACCAATAAATATTATAACTAACTTCTAACAAATAAGAACAAAAATAATACATTAGCAATCTATATCCAAAGATAATTTTCTTTCTCATTTATTCATCTGTCATCTGGACAAGTTATTTAGTCTCTTTAAGTTATTGAAAATAATGCTAATGATTTAATAATAATTTGATTACAGTGACTTTATTGTTTTTTTAGATTTCAATTTTCTTTTATTCTGACAGTTTTCTAATGTTTACAATTACACTTCTAAACATTTTCCTTAAAATGACAGGTAACGTTTAAAGAGAAAATTTTCTGACGTTTATTTTACTGGTTAATGCCTATCTTTTATATCACAATATTGTGTTCCTGACATTTTTTAGTCTAATATACAGGAGTTTCAGGTGTGTAATCTCAGGATTATTATTATAAATTTCTATTTAGTAGAAACGTGAATATACAAAGAGATTTCAAAACAGGTAAGAAAACATATCGAATAGGAGGTTATAGATTTATATAGTTGAAGTCAAGGGCAAGTGGTAGTACTTTTTACAATTTTTCTAGGAAGCATTTCCAAGATTTCTTTTTTTTCTTTGAAATATTGAGGAGAAAATCTTTTAAAGTAATTTCTATACAATATAAATTACATGTAAACAATATTTCTGTTAATTGATAAATTTTTGTTTATTTTTAGGAAACATAGTCCAACATTTACAGCCAATTTGCTTTTTGGAAAGTCTTACTGGAAGGAAGAGTTATACCTACCCAAAGCCTCACAACCTGTTTTACTCCTTTTAACCTTGAGTATCACACTTTACAGACTGAAAACACTCCATCAGTAAAAAGCTTAATTAAAAGATTTCCAAACTTTGCCAGGAAATCTAGGGAAACATGATTTCAAGTTAATATCTTTATAAATTTAGTGTTAAACTGTTTTCAAAAAAAGTATGTATTGTATTGTAACTTCCCCTATATACAGAGACACAAAATAAAATTAAATCCATGATCCCTCACAGCCCTCTGAGATTATATTCACATCCCAGATTCACAGTAAACTATGGCACACAGGGTAACCATCCCCCAAAATGACTGACTCCAAGCTGACATACACAAAGCTCTAAAAGAAACTTTACTTGAAAAGCAGGTGTATCCAGGATCCCAACACCAGGTCATTCAATTTAAGGCCTAAGGAAATTGAACTTTGGTCAGCAGGTTTTTGCTATACTTATCTTATTGTCCACCAATCAATCATGGGTGGCACATCATTCAACAAATATTTACTGAGCACTTACTACATTGATTACAGTGACTTTAAATAGTTTTCCGTGTTTCTAGGATAATCAAAGTGCTCAGAGAAAAAAGCTATTATGAATGCTTCTATTTTCTCACCAATAGATTTTTCTTAGATGGTACAACTGATACCATCAGGATTTCACAAAAATTAGCCTGTGTGAGAATCACCCATGTTAGTCAGAAAAGCTCTAAATGATAACATTTCCTCGTTAAGACTTGTTTCTCTCTGAACTAATCAAATCATGGGACAATAGAGCTGTTATATTACTAAATGTAACAATGATATTCTTTTATACAAGAAGGGTAGTTTTTAAGGAGAAGTTGTGTGTAAGGCACTTATACTCTATTAACTTTTAGTACTCTGAGGCAGTTATTTGCTAAGTGATACCTAAGGAACAAATTTTAGATGTTCCCAAGTGTAATATTGTGGCTGGTTCAACAGTTTAAATACTTGGTTCATTTTTTAAAATGTATACATATATTTTAAATTTTTTATTGTTTTAACATTTTATTAGGAATATTTCAAACCACATGATTAGAGAGAAAGGTTCAATGAACACCTAGGCATTCATTCCCCAGCTACAAAACCATCAAAACATGTTCCATCTAACTCAACCTCACTCCCTGCCCCTCCCCCCACTGGATTATTATGAATCAAATTCCAGATAACATTTAATTTCATTTGTAAAAATTTCAGCATTATCACTAAAATATAAGGCCACACAAAAAATTAACTCCAATCCTATCATCACCTTAAAAAGTAATAATATTAGGAAAACTAAAATTAAAAATGATTGATATCAAAAGCTGGTGAGCATATGGAGCAACTGGAACTCTCATACATTGGTGTTGGGAGTGTAAAATAGCACAATTACTTTACAACTTCTTATAAAATTAAATATACATCTACATTATCACCTAGCAATTTCACTCCTAGGAATTTACCCCCAAAGAAACCAAAACATTTACAGAGGGTCCTGGCTTAGGATTTTTCAGCTTTACAATGGTGTGAAGGTGATATGCATTCAGTAGAAACCATACTTGGAATTTTTGAATTTTGATGTTTTCCGGGCTAGCAATATGTGGTACAATCCTCTCTCATGCTGCTGAGCCAAGCAGTGAGCCACATTTCCCAGTCAGCCATGTGATCACAAGAGTAAACAATCAATACACTAAAAGCGTTCTGTACCCAGACAATCATTATGTTTTTCACTTTCAAAACAGTGTTCAATACATTACATGAGGTATTAAGCAATTTATTATAAAATAGGCTTTGTGTTAGGTGATTTTGTCCAACTGTAGGCTAATGTAAGTGTTCTGAGCATGTTTAAGGTAGGCTAGGCTAAGTTATGATGTTTGGTAAGTTGGATGTATTAAATTTAATTTCGAATTGTGATATATTCATACAATGGGTTTATTGGGAAGTAACCCCATCCTAAGTTAAGGAATATCTGAGTGCACAGAAAGACCTGTGCAAGAATGTTGATAATGTTTTACTCATAATACCCCAAACTGGAAACCACCCAAGTGTCCATGAACAGGAGAATGGATTGTTTTTAAAGTGAAGTATTTATACAATGGAATGCTACTGAACAATAAACAGAAATTAACTACTAGTATATGCAACAGCATGGATAGATCTCAAAAACATTATTTGATATATATTCATTAGAATGGATGCAATCAAAAAGACAGTAACAGATGTTGGCAAGGATATGGAAAAACTAAAACTCTTATACTTTGCTGGTGGGAGAGTAAAATGACATAGCCACTTTGGAAAATAGTTTGACTGCTTCTTTACTAGTTAAGCATAAATGTACCATATGACCCGGTAATACACCTACTTATCTACACAAGATAAATGAAAACATATATGAGGACAAAGACTCACATGTGAGTGTTAACAGCAGCATTTTCACACTAGCCCCAAATTCAAAACAACCCAAATGCTCAATAAGAGATGAATGGATAAATAAAATATGGTCTATCTGTACAATGGAATATTATTCAGCCAATAAAAAGGAATGCTACAACATGGATGAACCTAAAAATATTATGCTAAGTGAAAGAAGACAGGCACAAAGACCACAAATTGTATGATTCAGTTTATATGACTTGTCCAGAAAAGGCAAATGTGTGGAGACAGAAAATAGATTAGTAGCTGACTGGGTTGGATGTAGAAATGGGGATTACTTGAAAATGACCCTACTGGATCTTTTTTTTCTTTTTTTTAATTTTAGTTTCTGCTCTGATTCTTTTTATTTGTTTGTTTGTTTTTGGCTGCATTGGGGTCTTTGTCTGCACATGAGCTTTTCTCTAGTTGTGGTGAGCGGGGGCTACTCTTCGTTGCGGTGCACAGGCTTCTCATTGCAGTGGCTTCTCTTGTTGAGGAGCACGGGCTCTAGGCACGTGGGCTCAGTAGTTGTGGCTCACGGGCTCTAGAGCACAGGCTCAGTAGTTGTGGCACACGGGTTTAGTTGCTCCGCAGCATGTGGGATCTTCTCGGACCAGGGCTCGAACTAGTGTCTCCTGTATTGGTAGGCGGATTCTTAACCACTGTGTCATCTGGACCCCAAGCCTACTGGATCTTACTGGGGTGATAAAATATTCTAAAACTGGATTATATGATCATTGCACATCTTGGTAAACTTACTAAAAGTCATTCAATTGTATACTTAGAGTGGGTGAATTTAATGATATGTAAAGAAGCCAGATACAAAAGAGTATGTTAGTGTATGATCTTTTTATATGAAGTACAAGAATAGGTGAAATTAATCTGTTGTGCTAGAAGCTAGATATTGGTTACTCTGAGGTTAGAGTTGGGGGTTATTGACTGGAAAGGAACAGGCGAAAACTTTCTGGGGTGATGGAAATTTTCTACATCTACATCTACATCTATATCTTATTTTGGGTGGTGGCTACCCAAATTGTTAAAGCAGATACAATTATTAAAACTGGTCATACTGAACACCTAATATCTGTGCATTTTATTGTATGCAAATTATACATTCATTAGAATCATAACAATACTTCCCTTAATACTATAGAATATTCAGTTCTGAATCCCCTAATTGTTTATTTGTATATAATTGATTTGTTTGAATTAGTATCTAAACAAATTCCATACATTACCCTTAACTGGTATGTCTCTCAAGTCTTTTTTTTCCTCAAGAAAAATAACAAAATTGATTTATAGGTAGTGCGTGTTTTGCACATGCATTTCCTTCACTCCATTTTTTCAGTCCTTTTTTTTTTTTTTTTTTTTTTTTTTTGCGGTACCCGGGCCTCTCACTGCTGTGGCCTCTCCCGT
>NC_041220.1:49813915-49817406 GCF_002837175.3 Physeter macrocephalus
AGCACAGGCTCCGGACGCACAGGCTCAGAGGCCATGGCTCACGGGCCCAGCCGCTCCGCGGCATGTGGGATCTTCCCGGACCGGGGCACGAACCCGCGTCCCCTGCATCGGCAGGCAGGCTCTCAACCACTGCGCCACCAGGGAAGGCCTTTTCAGTACTTTTTAAAGAAATAATTTACATATGATAAAACGCAAAGTGTTCAGTGTATAGCTTGATGATCTTTTGAATATGAACATGTATTTCTAATTTAAAAGGTAAATTGGCCACATTGTAAAACGTGTGAAATTGAGAGAAAATAAAAACAATCACAATCACCATTTTGGTGTATTTTTGTCTTTTTTTGCAACCGCCTCTTAGTGAAATAATATATATAAAGTGCTATATCATCATCATCATCATCCTTTCACAGGCATATATTGCTGAGGAAATGGTCAACTTTGCAGCTATAAACCTTAGTAAATCAACCATATTGGATTTTGAAGCCCCAAGCATACTATCTGATGCTCTTCTATCGTGTTCATATCTAAGCCACAGTCAGGTAGAGGACATACATGTGTGCAGCAGCAGTGTGTAATTCGCCTGTCTTCTGACGGATTGATTTCTTTCTCTAGGGTATTCACAAACCTGCACAAAATTTCCCGAGGATTGTAAAGGTCTTTGTGTTGGATGCAGGGGAAAGAGACTATTATTCCATCCATCTCCAGACCCATACTCACTTTCCAGTATAGTTTTCCAGTTGATGGAAGGATCACACAGTTCTTTCCTTTGACATTTTCAAGTTCTAAACGGAGTATGTTTTCTTGAAAATGAAGTCTTGTCCCAGCATATGTTTTGCTCTACACTTACTGTAAACTGACTTATTCCTTACATGGGCTTTTTGAAAACAGTTTCCATGTAATGCTTGAGGTGTTGATTTTTCTTGCGATCGCATTAATTCCCATATAAATGCCAAGTTTTGTTGAAGAAGAAGAAACTAGGCTAAATGATGGAACCCTTGGGACGTGGATATTATTATTTTTACAAGCAGCATTTTTCCCTGGTCTGGAAAAGTTCACAGCATTTCTGTTTTGTTTTGTTTTTGCGGGGGGGTGGGGGGTGCGCCGCTGCTGTTCCCTTTCCTGAGACGTAATGAGATGCAATTGATCTGTTAGCAAAATGGCTTTCAGAGGCTGCAGATACAGTAAAATCTAATAGCAAACAATATTATCCTAAATTGACTTTGAATAAAAAGCGGTTTTCCCACTTTCTGAACAGCTTTTAAAATAATACCAGAAGGATGAAAACACAATCAAAGGCAACTTAATATTCTTAAAAGTTTATGATAGGGCTTCCCTAGTGGCACAGTGGTTAAGAATCCGCCTGCCAATGCAGGAGACACGGGTTCGAGCCCTGGTCTGGGAAGATCCCACATGCCGCGGAGCAACTAAGCCCGTGTGCCACAACTACTGAGCCTGCGCGCCTAGAGCCGGGGCTCCGCAACAAGAGAAGCCACTGCAATGAGAAGCCCACGCACTGCAACGAAGAGTAGCCCCCGCTCACAGCAACTAGAGAAAACCTGCACGCAGCAACGAAGACCCAATGAAGCCAAAAACAAACAAATAAATTATTTTAAAACTATTAAAAAGAATTTATGAGAGCTTTTTCAAAAAACAGTGCTGGAGCAGTTAGACATCCATAGGCAAAAAAAAAAAAAAAAGGAAAGAAAGAAAGAAAGAACAAAGAATCTTGAGTTAAACTTTATACTTTATGTAAAAATTAACAATAATCACAGACTTAATTAAAAATAAAATACAAAAATATAAAACTTTTATATTTAAGAGAAAATCTTCAGAACCTAGGACTGGGCAAAAAGCTTTCAGACTTGACACCAAAAGCATGACTCATAAAAGGAGAAATGTGATAAACTGCATCTCACCAAAATTAAAATTTTTGCACTGTATGATATCACTTCTATGTGGAATCTAAAAGATAAAACAAACTAGTGAATATAACAAAAAAGAAACAGACTCACAGTTATAGAGAACAAACTAGTGGTTACCAGTGGGGAGAGAAGAGGGGAGGGGCAAGTTGGGATAGGGGATTAAGAGGTACAAACAACTATGTATAAAATAAGTAAGCTACAAGGATATATTGTACAACACAGGTAATATAACCAATATCTTATAGTAACTATAAATTGGGTATAACCTTTAAAAATTGTGAATCACTATGTTGTATACCTGAAACTTATATAATATTGTACATCAATTATACCTCAAAGAAAATTTTTAATAAAAATTAAAATATTCTAGATTTCAAAAAAATTAAAAATTTTGCTCTTTATGAGGAGGATGAAGGGCCAAGCTGCAAACTGGAAGAAAATGTTTGTGAATCACATATTCAACATAAGACCTTGTATCTAGAATACAGAAAGAGCTCTCAAAACTCAATCTAATTATAAAATGGGCAAAAGACATTAGCACACATTTCACTGAAGAGAACATACAGATGGCAAACAAGCAAATGAAAAGATGCACAACATCAATGGCTATTAGGAAAGTGAAAATTAAACCCACAGCAAGATATCACTATACACCCATCAGAATGGCTGAGATAACAAAATTAACAATAACATCAAATGCTGGAAAGGATACAGAGAAACTGGATCACTCTTTGCTGATGGGAAAGTAATATGGTACTGCCACTCTGGAAAATAGTTTGTCAATCTCTTATAAAATTAAATAAGCACTTACCATGTGACCCAGCAATTGCACTCTAGGGCATTTATCTCACGGAGGTGAAAACTTATGTCAACACAAAAACTGTACACAAATGTTCACAGCAGCTTTATTCACAATAGCCCAAAACTGGATGCCCTTCTGTAGGTGAATGGTTAAATGTAATATAATAAAAAGGAACAACCTCCTGGTAATATATAACAATTTAAATAGATCCCAAGGGAATTATGCTGAGTGTGTGTGGGGGGGGTGGAAGGACATTCTCCAAAGGTAACATAGTATATGATTCCATTTATGTAACATTCTTAAAATAAAATAAAAGGAAAAGCAGGTGGCTGCTGGAGTTAGGGATGAGGAGAGGGGGTGATATGGCTAAAAAAGGGTAGTACAAGGGAGCTTTGTGGTGATGGAATTGCTCTGTGTCTTGATTGTGATGGTGGTTATAAGAATCTGTGCAATTCATAAATTGCACAGATTTGAATAGAACCACAAATTACATAGAACTACACACACACACAAGTACACTAAAACTGGTGAAATCTGAATAAGCTCTATGGATTGTACCAATGTCACTTTCCTGATTTTGATATTGTTCTATAATTATACAAGAAATTACCTTTGGGAGAAAATAAGCAAAGAACACATAGGACTTCTCTGTAAATTGTTTGGCAACTTCTTGTGAATCTATAATTATTTCAAAATAAAAAATTTTAAAAGTTTATGAGAGGGCTTCCCTGGTGGCGCAGTGGTTGAGAGTCCGCCTGCCGATGCGG
>NC_041220.1:49817464-49831734 GCF_002837175.3 Physeter macrocephalus
CAACGGGAGAGGCCACAGCAGTGAGAGGCCCGCGTACCACAAAAAAAAAAAAAAAAAAAAAAAAAAAAAAAAAAATTTTATGAGAGCTTGGGCTGTGTGTTTAGTAAGAGGTCTGGATGGTAAAAGACCATTGTAGTAATTTGTCCCATCTCCTCCTTCTGCCTTCCTGAAAAATTGGTGGGTCTAGATCTTGAAAGTTTCATGGAAGTTAATGAATTCTCCTCCTTCTTGTGTCTGTTCTTCCTATTCTCGGCATTGACACTCTTCATTATGAAATACACAAAAATGGCGTAAAACTTTAGAAGAAGTTTTCAAAACCCTCTCTTCTATTTAATGATTTCTCTTCCTCCTCCACTTGTTAGTCATCACCAACATAGTAAAACTTACTGTGCACTTATTTCGGGCCGGTCACTGTTGCAAATGTAAGAATCCCAACTTAAAAGAGAAATGGAAATTTTTGATTTACTTAACTCTGAACATCAAAGGATGACCTGGCTTCAGGCCTGGCCAGATGTCAGCATGTATAACACTTTCCATCTCTCTCTCTTTCTCTGTCTCTCCATTGCTCATGGCTACTTGGTATCATTCCAAGACAGCCTCTCTGCATGTGGTAACCCACATGGTCCATGTATGTCAGACTCACAGAGAAAGAGAAAGCCTTTGCTATAGCTCTGAGGCAAATTCAGGGATCAATCCTTGAATCATGTGATTCTTACAGAAAAAGGAATGGTTTTCCAAAGGAAGGGATGTTATGCAGGCAAAAAAAATTTATGCACTCTTAGTTTACAGATAATCAAAACTGGATCTTTCAAAGGTCAATTAGTATCGCAACGTCTTGCTGCTAGTAGGTGGTGCTGCTCTAAATCAAGAGCTAGATTGGGGCTTCCCTGGTGGCGCAGTGGTTTGAGAGTCCGCCTGCCGATGTAGCGGACACGGGTTCATGCCCCGGTCCGGGAAGATCCCACATGCCGCGGAGCGGCTGGGCCCGTAAGCCGTGGCCGCTGAGCCTGCGCGTCCGGAGCCTGTGCTCCGCAACGGGAGAGGCCACAACAGTGAGAGGCCCGCGTACTGCAAAAAAAAAAAAAAAAAAAAAGAGCTAGATTGTCCAGCTCCTCTGCTCAAGTTCTCAATCATGAGGTCATACTGCCTCCAAGAATTCTTGCTCTCCTGCTTACATAATGCCAGTGTCTAACAGCATTTCTATATTTATGTTTATTTTCTACCATATGCTGATTGACTTTTTTTTTTTTTACAAATTCCATCTTCTCAAGTCTCCCACACTCACTAGGTCAGAATAGGAAACAGAACCCAGGACAATGAAAGATCGCTTTATCATTCCAATATAGTTATAGAGTGTGTCACCATTTATACAGTAGATATATGCTTAAAGGTTGTATACTATTATAAATGAAAGTTTTATAGATCAGTTTTTTATTTTCCTTATTCATGTATATATATTTTTGTGCTTATTGCATGCCAAGTACTCTTAACACTGAGAACTTGAGTTATAGAACAATATGAAAGTGACTATAAGTGTTTTTAAAAGGATAAAAAGATTAAAAACCTGAGTTGGTATTCTCCTAGCAAAGGGAGACAAATAAAAAACAAACCAACAACTCTATAGATAGAAATATCTAGTATGATGTTAGGTGGTAATAAGTGTTAAGGAGAAAAAGGTGTGTAAAGGAGACGGGAGGTAAAGGGTGTATGTAAAGGGTGCTATTCACTATCCAGGGATCAGGGAAGGGAGACATCATCAATTATGTAACATATTTGCCTTGAGTGCTTTGCCCAATATAGAATTTACTCAACATTCCTGAGGGTCTCTATTATATGATAGAGTATAATGTGGTAGGATAGGAAAGGAGTTGAAGGCAATTCTTTGGTATATTTTTAAAGAGAATAAAAGTACAGGAGGGTAGAAGGATGAGAAAAAGAAGCTGAAATTATTTTTATTGATCAACTACAATTGCCACAGATCAAGTGTTGGTAGTTAAACCATTAAACATATGGATGTCATGATGAGAATATCAGGGTTGATCTGCTTGGAAACACACTGAATTAAGACAATGATTGCCTTAATTTTATTTTTCAGTTTTCTTAAGAAGTAAATCTATTATTTTGCCTACTTCTGCTTTTTCCCTTTAAGCTGTTTAAAAACTCTGAAATTAGGGTTGAAACTCAAGATTGAAAGTAGCTTACATATGTACTAATGGGTGAAAACAGAAAAAAGGACCTGTGATTAATTTTTGAGAAAAAGGGATTTGATCACTTCATAGATGAACAAAGAGAATAAACTACTCAACATGGACTAATTTTATTCTTCTCAGAAATGTCTTAAATTTCTAGTATTTAATTTAGAGCAACATGACATACATCCATATACATTGAGCATTTCATATCTGTTATGGTCCACTTAAAAAATCAGAGCTAAAAGTATTTGAGACACTAGAGATAAAATGAGTATTGATTATTCCTTTTATGATACTAACTGAAATGGCTCTTATTTTTATATTCAGAAACTCATTCCAGTTCTCTTTTGATTATTTTATTTTAGCATTTTTTAAAGATCAAATAATATCAATTTTCCTTTCCTTTCTTTCAATTACCTTTGACCAAATGCAGTAAAAATTTTTATTTTAACACACCTGTGTAAAGAAATTACATATTTTTCATAAATACAGATGTCTTTAGAAAATATAATCATTTTGACTCATTTTTAAATAGATTGAGAAACCAGTCTAGTGATAAAAAATGGTTGTACAACTTATTGTGTAGAAATAATCAATTTTACTTTATCCTTGTATTTTTTAACTGTCATTTAATTTTAAATTCCATTTTTATAAAACTTCCTATGTCTGGAAGTATCTGTTTTGCTGCCAGCTTTGCCACGATGTGATTCATAAGCATGTCAAGAAAATCTAATAAATCTTTCATTAGTGTGTATAAATATTTTAATTGCAATTTAAGGAACAGAGAAAGATTCTGCCTTCAACGGATTGGAATTTTTTTTAACGTCATGTTTCAAATTAGTAATCACAGTGCTGCATTTCTATAATGGCTTTACCCTCGGAACATCTATCATGTGAAAATCTAGCCTTGTGGGCATGAGTGTAACTGCAAAAAGTTATTGGCTTTTTGCTTTTTAAGAAATTCTCTTATTACTTTTCTCAAAAGGAATTTATGTCTAAAGTCTCTCTGAGATAAATCTATGCTGATTTCAAGCTGCATGGCAACCTTCTCTGGCCTGTACTTAGAGAATTCACCAACAGTATCTCCACCCACAGCTCCTCCTGAATGCAAGAGATTGAAGAGATGAAATCTAGCTCCTTTTGCAAAGACATTAGCAAGAATGTCTCTTGAACATACAAATCTTTTATTCACCATTAGTCCACATCACAGTCACTATGTGCATCGGATGAACCTGAAACACAACCTCAAGAGGAAGGACTTTTATTCCTGTAAACTGTTTAAAATAAATTTTATCAAATAATTAGAGAAAATAAGAAGAGTTTCCCTCTCCTGTAAAGGATGATGTTGCATTTCTTAAATTTTGTGAGCTGCCACATCATTATCAGGGCAAAGTTAATTATCCTACAACAGAAAGCCTTAAGAAATGTAGATGTATTTGGTCTGTGGTCCTCCATTTCTTGTATTCATTATTCTTTTCTTGTCTCTTAGAAGAGTGTTTTTCCTGCGTTGATTTCTCAGTACACTGTAGTTCATCCAAAAGTCTTTCTGAGTCAAGAGATTTTCCTGGAAGCAGAGAGGTCGATATCTACCTAGTTTGAAGACACAGATGGGAAAAGGAAAAGTTAGGATTATTGGAGTTATTATAAAATGTATGAAATACTGTTGTTCAAAGAGAAGGCAAACTCAAGTTATAAACTGGGAATTTCATCCAGATGCCAAAGTTGTTTGTGGAAAGAGCTGAAAAGTATCCTTGTCACTAAATAATAGATACCCATCTTCAGAAGCAAATAGACCCCCAATCATCTGGTCATTTTCTTGTAATTGTCACAAATGACCCTCTCCCCTTGAACCTGTGTTCTGTAACCCCACAGTTGGCTTCTCCCCTGAATTCTATTTAGAGACCAAAGGCTAAATTGAGTCTTTGGAGCAGTTTGCTTTTAACTTCCGTAATCTCATCAGAACTTTACTCTTCAGTATTAGATACCCTTAAGCAAAAACTTTTCTCTAAATTTCAAATTTGATATTAGGGTGGTATTTCTAAGTGGATCATCCTGCATGAACTTAAGCAGTAAATAACAGAAAATTGGGAAGATGCATGACAAGGTGCAGGTGGTCTTAGAAAAGATAAAACAAGACGCAGAGTTTTCAGCATTTTGTTAGTCTATAAATCTTACAGGTGACACCGGCTTAATAAATGCTTCCTGAATGAGTGAGTGTCCTATAAACCGTTTAGAACAGGTCATCACAAAATCCACTTGCCATTATTTATATAATGATGCTATTAATAAATAACAGTTATATCAAAGTGACTATTAAGACCAACATTCTCCATCTGGGTTTTATGAAGTATATATTTTCTGCCCTGAAAAAATTAGTTAATGACTGTAGCATGATACAGACATGTCATTGATACAGACATGTCTTAGGTGAATGCCTTCACAAAGTTCTAGAGGAGGATTTCAAAGTTACCAAGAACATCCAGGACTGTTATTTGTTAAATAAAAAAATTTGTTATTTTGTACTGTTATTTGTTAAATAACAAAATTTGGATATTTAATGCCAAAAATAGACAAATTTTCTTGTGCTAAATTGCAGAGGCTGCCACCATCCTCTGTCACAGGTCATCGTCATCGTATCTGGCCTGAACTTCTTTCTTTTTTTCTTTAAATTGAGATGTAATTAACATACCATAAAATTTATCCTTTTAAAGTGTACACTTCAATGATTTTTAGTATATTCACATCATCACTGTCTGATTCCAGGACACTTTTTATCACCCTAAAAGGAATGCCCCTAAAAAGAATCCTCTATTCTTATTAGCAGTCACTCTTCTTTCTTCCCAGCCCCTGGAAACTACTGATCTATCTTCTGTCTGTATGGAGTTGCCTCTTCTGGATATTATGTATATATGGGATCGTGCCATTTGAAACCTTTTGTGTCTGACTTCTTTCACTTAGCATAATGTTTTCAAGGTTCATCCATGTTGTAGCATGCATCAGTACTTCCTCCAGTTTTATGGCTCTGGTATGGACTTTTACCATGTTCTCCCTGCTTCTACTGGGGTCCTCCACAGTCTGTTCTCCACTGAAGCCAGGGTGATGTTTTGCAAATGTAAATCGAATCATCTCACTCTTCTACTTAAAATCCTTCAAAGACTTCCCATTTTACTTAGAGAAAAAAATTGAACTCCTTCCCACGGTCTCTAAGACCTTTCAATGATCAGGACCCTACCCTGCCTACTTCCCAACATCAGCTCTCCATATTCCACTTACTCACTCTGTACCAGTTCTGTGCCAGTTACACTGGCTTCCTTCTGCTCCTGGAAACTTCAGGCTTGGCATTTCTTTCAGTTTCTGCCTCAGGGCCTTTGCACTTGATGGTCCCATTGCCTGGGGCTCTTTTTTCACAGATCTTTCTGGTTTCTTCTTATCTTTCAGGTCTCTCATATCATCCCCTCAGTGAGGCAACCCTAGGTAATCCTGTGTCAAGTATCTTTCCTCCAACTCCCAGTCACCTTCTATCATTTCATTACCTGTTTTCTTTATAGCATTTACCACTATCTGAAATTGTTCTGTTTTCTTTCCTTGCTTATTATCTACCTCTCCTTGAAAATCTGTCAACTCCATGAAGGCAGAGACTTTAACTGACTTGGTCTCCGCTATATCCCAAGCTTCTAGAATGGAGCCTAGAAGGTGCTCAATTAATATTTGAAGGACTGCATGGCTATCTTGCCTAGAACTCCTAAATCTTCCAGATCTTGCCCCTACTCTCAGCTCCTAAAGCTGGCTCTCTTTATTAGACTTTACTATACTTTGCAATTGCCAATTACTGCCTGCCTGAGTTTCCATCTGTTGCTGACTCTCCCATTCTTCTGACATTCAACAATCCTCCCCTTCCTAATGCTCTCCATGATGACTTTTCTAGATACCCCTGTCACAAACTAGCAGGTCTCACTAATCTGTAGGTCCATGATCTAATTGAGCCTTCATTCTTACAGGTTGTAAACAGAAAGCACAGTCCAGTTGCCAATTTGCAAGAGATAAATAGGTGAGAGTAATCAGCATGGTACCAAGAATCAAACTTTCAGTCTTGAACAGAGTAAGTAGGAATGTATTAGATGCTGCACTATAACTGGTGGTAGATACTGATGTATAAGCTCATGTTAGATGAATGTGAACTAAATACAGATTGGAATGTTTCTAACTAAATTGTTAAGCCTCCACTGTAGAGATCTGGGATCTTGCTTCTTTGGAATATTTGGACAAAAGGGAACCTTGGGAATCAGCTTCTTCCCATTTAGATATTTGTGGAATTCCACACCCCACCCCCACCCCACTTAGCTCCTGGGTAAATAAAATGTCTATTTTTCCCTCATTCCCTCATCCATCTTCTATTATCATCCAAGTCACACGATAGCAGGACCATTTGTCTGCAAGTCTTTTCTTAAGCATTTCGTCAAAATAACAACTCATATACAGTGAGTAAAAGGAAAAGCCAAATATAGGGAGGAAACAGTTGCCACACAGTTAACCAACAAAAGCTCCAGAGGCATAAAGCATTTCTATAATGGGTAAGAAAAAAACTAACATCCCAAAGGGGAAGAATGGGCAACAGGGATAAATGGACATTTCACTGAAGAGAAAACAATAATGGCCAAAACATTTGTGAAAAGATACTCCTCCTCACGAGTAGTGGGAATTGCAAATTAAATCCACAGTGAGATACCACACCCACAAGGGTGGCAAAGGTTTTTGCAAGGATGTGCAGCAATGGAAACTTCATGCACTGCTAGTGAAGTGTAAATTGGTACAACATATTGGAAAACAATCCAGAGTTTAACTAGATATCCCTATGACCTAATAACTCTATTCCTAGGTATATAACTCAGAAAACTCTTACATATGTGCACCAAGGGCCGTGTACAGGAACATCCAAAGCAGCCTGATTCATGCAGGAAAAAACCTTGTAATACACAAGTCATTTCATTTCCTGACCTGCTGGGGGTATAAAAAGCATCGAGCCCACTATTTTCAGGTTTTTCTGTTCTCACTGACAGCTCACCCCACACAAGTGGCTGAGACTAGTGTTCTTTCACTGTGCCTCCAGGAGACACAAGAAGGCAATGGGAAACCAGAGCCTTCTTCCCCCGCCAACATCCTTATTTCATTTACAGTCTTTGCACTACTTTTTTACTACTTTGGGGATAAATCAAGGTACACACAATCTTGACTCAGATCTATTCTCACCCATCTTTGAACCTGGACCAGACTCTATAATCTGGCCTTGCTCACATGCTTCATGGGTACAAGGAACTTTAAAGTGGTAGGCATTATTTTTTCACTTTATCTATCAGGGTTATTCTCTTGCCTCTCTGAAAAAGAAATGTTAATGTACTTCCTTTTTTACCCTTTCCTCAGCGTTCCTTTCAAAAGGAGGTCAAATAAGATCCGTCTTCCATCTTTCTGGAGAAGGAAATTAAAACTGTTATCAGCTGGTGCCCTGGAGGAGGCTGCTTCGTGGATGTTTCCGCTTAGGAAGGAAAGTATGGAGAGGGATAGCAGAAGTCAGGTCACTCTGGAAATCAGAATGCAACAGCTAGGGAGTGACAGCAGGAGAAATGCATAGAAAAGGGAGTTACCTTAGGACTGGAATTCCACAGGACAGCCAGAGACCTTCTAGAACTGTTAGAAATGTAGAGAGGTCAAGCCTCAGCAGCCCTTTTTTTTTTTTTTTTTTTTTGCGGTACGCGGGCCTCTCACTGCTGTGGCCTCTCCCGCCGCGGAGCACAGGCTCCGGACGCGCAGGCTCAGTGGCCATGGCTCACGGGCCCAGCCGCTCCGCGGCATGTGGGACCTTCCCGGACCAGGGCACGAACCCGCGCCCCCTGCATCGGCAGGCGGACTCTCAACCACTGCGCCACCAGGGGAGCCCAGCCCTTTCTTCGTAACCGTCTTTAACAGACAACCGCTTTTCCCTAAAAGGTCTCAGACCAGGTAGGAATTTGGGGAACACCACCACCATGCACCTGTGTTGCTCTAACATGGCCCGGGCGTTGGGCGAGGAGCTGAGGAGGAGCAAGGGAACAGAACAGAGGTGCTTGCACCGAGGTGGTGACTGGAGCGCTAGGACAGGAGGGAGGGCCAGAGAAGGCTTCCCGGGGAAGGTGCATAAGGGGCGTCCCAGGCAGAGCGTCGCCACCGTCCAGCGTAAAAACCGGCAGCCCAGCCTCTTCGGGCTGCCTGGCTTGCCATTTCCCTCCAGCTCCCATTCATTGCTTCCAAAGAAGGGAAGGGACTTGCCTCGTTTTAATTCCATTCTCCTCTATCCCAGAGACCCTAGGGCGGGGTAGACGAAAATGAGTGGTACTCTGAGTCAGAAACTTGTGAAGGGGGCGCGGGAGCCGGCAGCGGGTTGGGGCTGACGCGAGGGAGGCCGGGGGCGGGGAGGTGACGCGCGCGGTGACCTCGCCGCCTCAGCCCACGTGTCCGCGAGATTTAAAAGTTGGCAGAGCGCGGGTGGGTCAGTCTGGCGGCCGAATTGGGCCAACAGCGCGCCAGGGACGCAGAGGCTCAGCCAGAGCATCGCTTGGAGCGCGGGCCGGTGCCGCGCAGGGTCCCGAGATGCTGCGAGCCGCGAGCCGCCGCCCCGGGCCGCCCCCCGGTCAGGTGGCCGCTGCGTCCCCGCTCCTGCTGCTACTACTGCTGTCTTGCGCAGACAGCTGCGGAGGTAAGCCGACCCCGCGCCTCCCAGGGCACCCGCGCCACCGCCTGGTCCCGCGCCGCTCCTCCCCGCTCTGATCGCCGCGCTCTCTTCCCTCCCTTTCTTGCCTCTTCTCTTGGCTTCTGGGATTCGCCACCCCCTCGTGCCGCAGGGCTCCCCAGGTTCTCGCTCTTAATCACAGGAACGGGTCGGCATCCCAGGGCAGCCAGCGGCGCATGTGCCAGTGGCCGGGCTCGAGCGCGGACCTGGGCCTGGCCTAAGTCCCCAGGCCGGGCAGCCTGAGGTCGGTGCAAACTTGTCGGGCTCCCTCGGGTAATGGGAGTTAAAATAGTGAAAATGAAAATGCTTTTCCTTTGACTGCAATCACTGGAGGGATTGACAGTGAAGCAAAACTAGAGTAGGTTTGATACTTCCCCTGCTGATGCGAGGTCAACTTGCAAAGTGCTCACCTTCCTTGGTGAGTGAGCTCCTGTCTGTTCAGGTAATCCTGAGCAATGACATGCCCCGTTCTGGCCGTATCGAAGGGGAAAGAGTCAGCTCTGTGCCTCATAGGTTTTCAGGGACCAGATCAGGAAAAGGAATAGAGACCTTCTTAGAATGCAGAGTTGGAGAAGCAAATGTGCAAGCCGGGCTTTGAGTCAGTGCTACAGCTAAAGACAGTGAAGGGAGACGTGGTTTGATAACAGTAGGGACTCCCTGAGCTTTGCTTAGAGGAAAGGTGTGGGAAAAGCAAAAGCAAGGTCAGGAAGGGGTGTCTGAAGCTTGGGAGACAGTGTAGAGCAGATGCAACTTGTTCCAGTGGAGAGATCACTTCCCTGTTCCCTTAAGGTTACCTTTCCAGGTACCTTGAGGGGGCCATCCCTCATCTCCCAGCTCTGAGCCAGGGCCCCTCCAGTGCCAGCCACTGACCTACTAAGATCATGAATTTTCTAGCTTCTCAGCAGGTCCTCTTAGTTTCCCTCTTCTCTCCTTCCTGTCAGTAGGATAAAGGAGGGCTGACTGTTTCATCATTGCTCAAAATGTTAGGGACTTGAAACCATAACTGTATGGACCTTTCCTAGCATGTAGCCCAGCCCTCAGGTAGAGGTGGGGGAACTGAAACTATTATTCTTTTCCTAATGTGTTTTTGTTGTTGTTGTTATTGTTTTTAGCTGTCCTTTCATTGTTTTCCTCTTTTCCTTAAGGAACTGGAGATGTAGGGAGGTGGGGACACCCGTGCTTGAAAAGCAAGGTAATTTGGCTATGAAATCTAAGCAGTCAGAAGCTAGGAGACCTAAACCTTCTCCATCACATTTTTAGCAGTGCTACAGCATGACTTATGCAAAGTAATATTAATCTTTTATTGGTAAACTTAGTTTGGTAATTTTTATCTACCTTATTAAGGAAGCAGATAATCATAGTTTAATTTTTTTCCTCTGTAAAGCAAATGTACTTTCCATGCATGTTACGTACTATGTGCTTGCAGTGATTTTTGCATCAGTGGGAGTTAACTTCTTTTTGGCGGGGAGGCAGGGGAATTTTCAGGCTTCTGGTGATTGAGCAGAAACTATGGAAAGCAGCAGCTGATTTCTAAAAAAGGCAAGTCTTGGGTTTTATTTTCAAAAGAGCATATCTGGTGGTTGACAAATCATCTCATAAATATCCCCAATATTTCTCAAGCAAAGGGATGAGATACCTCTTTCCCTACACAGAGACCCCATAGACTACCCTTTTCTGTCTTCTTTCCCCTTCAGATCTGCTCTTAATACCAGAAAATTAATTTTGTCTCTCTAAAAATGTGATGGGGAGGGAAGAGGGTGAATTTTTCCTAGTCTGATCTGCCCTGGTGATCTGCCCTAGTCCTGAGACCCTAAAGATAGAACTGGAGGGGAAGCATGACATACATAAGCAAAACTGGGAGGTAATCTACCAAGATTAATCATTACGCAACATGCAAGTGGATGTATTGAAAAATAACAAAGCAAATGCCACAATGCCAGAGGGAAAAAAATCATGTCAATAAGTGCAACATCCTTGGCAAAAATGAGTTAGCAGAGCATAAAATAGCAATGGGAAGATAAAGGACCAGCCACAGATTTGGTGGCTGAAAATGGTTTACTATTCAGAGAATATTAAAATAAAGAAGGACATTTCCTGAAAGGGGCACATTTGTATATCTTCAACAAACTGTCGCTTGATGTGGCCTCTGACAATAAGTGATCAAGTGCCCAAGACTAAATTAAGAAGTCTTTTCCTACTCAGGCCCCTATTCATGGAATAATTCTTAAAATTCAGTCAGCAGTAACAGTTTCTGACTTCCAAACACTACACTAGTTAAGTACTAGCAATGAGAAAAGAAAATTGATACCACTTTTAGAATAATCAAGTCTGTTTTTCTTTCTCTTGCACATGGTATATTTACAGACCACAAGTTGTCTATCCATATTATTTGCATTAGTTAGATTGTACAGTATAAGACTAAAGATTTCATTTAACTTGAAACTGATTGATCAAAAACAGTGCAGTTTTTAGGCTGTAGATGACAGTGGCACTGTCCCTGACAATACTTGGGAAAGTATCTAGTATGGCTATTTGATTAGTATAAAGCCCACATCTGGAGTATCTTGAGAGGAAAATCACATCAACTTTAGTTAACAAATAGACAAAGGGGGAAAATTTTTCCCTTATGTTTGGATTCAGTCATAGGATATTAATGGTCTTCTATAAATTATAGATAAACATTTTGAAATTTTGGCTTCTCTAACCTTTTTACCCTGAGACTGTGTTTTGTGTAAGAGCCACAAAGTACCCCCTTTTGATTATATAAGTGCTTGGGACTAGGTTAGACATAATGGCAATTTTGGTCTGGCCCATGCAAGCTTGGGGACATGGAAGGAGGCAAACTCTCCATGCTCTTGGTAGGGCAGTGGGGAGGAGGAGCTTCCACTTTTACTGGAGGATGGGGGTTGGTCAGGAGGAGAAATAATATGAAACTGTATTCTTTAAACAGAAATGCCCTGTCAAACAGAGATTAACCATGGTATCTTGAGTGGAGAAATCAGAAGTACAGGCAGGTGAAGACTGAATCCAACAAGTGGAACTCCTTGTGTATTTCCCTGCGTCATACTTGACTCTGGTTCTCTTCAATCAAATACTGCTGTCTCCCTCCATTCCTCTTTCTTTCACCTTCCTATTTTTCAAAGCTGTGCACTCTTAGTCAAAACGGATGAGTAATGCATCCAAGCTGTAAGGAATGGGCCTATGGATTTTAGATTTTTTTCATGACAACATTCATATCCCCCTTTTGGAAATATTCAGACTTGTTAAAAAGGTTACACCTAAAATGTTTATTTGAGCTCCCTAGTTCTGTCAAATAAGAGGCACCCTTTGTTTCTTTATACAATGCGGTGCTCACTCCCCCTGGCTATTCACTGTTATTCATGGACCAGCAGCATCCGTGTCACTGGGAAGCTTGCTAGAAATGTACTCTTGGGCCTGTCCCCGAATGACTGAATGAGAAGCTCATTTAAGTAAGATCGCCAGGTGTTTTGCATGAAAATTTGAGAAGCACAGCTTTATCCCCTCCTGAAAACAGAATCAGCTCAGAGTAATATCCACCAGACAACAGTGACTTTGGGATATACATTTGTGCTAGGGTGGGAAATATTTAATTGAGAAGTGTGTAAGTTCATTTTTCCACCTTGAATAGCTGTCCCATGAAAGGGGATTCAAACAAATCTACTCTACTATGGACTACATGACCCCTGTAAGTTACTTCTAATGCTGGGTGCAGAAAATGTAGCTGAATACTATTACTATTATTAGAACATAGATTAAATACTAGCACAAATTTTTGTGCACTCAAGGCAAGACTTATCTGAAAAGTGGTAGAATTAGAAAAAAAAATCTGTCAGGATTTGGAGTCTGGTTTGAAATCTGCTTCTGCTATGTATATATTTTGGTGACCTGAGACAAATAACTTAATCTTTCCTTCCTTCAATTTCCTCATCTTAAAATGGGAATAAGTAGAATAGCTAACTTAAAAGGTTGGTATGAAGGTTAAAGGACATGATACATTTTATTTTATTTTATTTTATTTTATTTTTTTTACTTCAGGTAATATCTTGTTTCTCTCAATGATAAAAAAACGTGAAATATGTATTATCCTTATAAAAGACTTCTACAGACAAGTTTATTGACCTAGATTGAACATTTTAGAAAAACATTTTCTAAATGTTTGCTGTAATGTATAGTTAATTTTCCCAATGGTAGTTAACCCTGGATTTTACAACTAAGCCTATAATTTTGTTACCAAATGTAATAAAAAGCTTTTAAAACCCTTTAACAATCAATGGTATAAGGTTCACATTCTCCTGAATATATAAATTTGCTATAATTCACTTCTACTGATAAAGTTTGTATTGTTTCTAAGAGACCTTAACTTTTTATTTTCTGGAACATATTATCATTAGTCACTAATGGTCTTTTTTTGTTGTTGTTGATAAGAATGAATAGCAGGAGCAGCATTTGTGAAACCAAATCTGATATGAAACTGACTCTTTCTTGTGAGTAAATTTGAATTTTGAAACAGTAAAACAATAAGGTTTAATATAAAGCAAAATAAATATTTTATGTTTATGATCTGCCAATTTCCCAGAAAAAGTTTTGTGGTGACTTTAGTTATATACCAGATTCATTAAAATCACCAATGGACAACAATCTTTTATTCAGGTGCCGTCTGAAAGTTTTAAAAATGTGTTGACTTAATATCACTGAACTGTCCACTTTAAAATGGTTAAAATGATAAATTTTCTGTTTTGTGTATTTTACCACAATTTTCAAAAAATGTGTTGTTTCACGATTTTTAGGTTTTATAAAGGTATTGTATTAGCATAACAATGAAAAATTTTAAAGACCACCTCTAATCTCATTATCCTATCAAGCAATATTTACATTTTTATTTTCTCTTCCTGTTGTCTATGAACATAATTCCACATAGCTTCAATATAATTTTCCATTCTTATCTTTTCATACTAAATTTAAATTTTATGATTCATAGTTATACTTTTTAACATTGTATTCACAAGGTTTCATTGAGTTGGTCAATTTTTTTTTTCAAGGTAACAGTAGTGTTTTTTTTTTTAAATTGCACACATCTATAAACCTAATAAATAGGTTTTTTCTATTTTTTAATACAGCAGGTTCTTATTAGTTATCAATTTTATACACATCAGTGTATACATGTCAATCCCAATCGCCCAATTCATCCCACCACCACCACATCCCCTGCTGCTTTCCCCCCTTGGTGTCCATACGTTTGTTCTCTACATCTGTGTCTCTATTTCTGCCCTGCAAATCGGTTCATCTGTACCATTTTC
>NC_041220.1:49832090-49833065 GCF_002837175.3 Physeter macrocephalus
TTATCCATTCATCTGTCGATGGATATTTAGGTTGCTTCCATGACCTGGCTATTGTAAATAGTGCTGCAGTGAACATTGGGGTGCATGTGTCTTTTTGAATTGTGGTTTTCTCTGGGTATATGCCCAGTAGTGGGATTGCTGGGTCGTATGGTAGTTCTATTGGTAGTTTTTTAGGGAACCTCCATACTGTTCTCCATAGTGGCTGTATCAGTTTACATTCCCACCAGCAGTGCAAGAGAGTTCCCTTTTCTCCACACCCTCTCCAGCATGTTGTTTGTAGATTTTCTGATGAAGCCCATTCTAACTGGTGTGAAGTGATAACTCATTGTAGTTTTGATTTGCATTTCTCTAATAATTAGTGATGTTGAGCAGCTTTTCATGTGTTTCTTGGCCATCTGTATGTCTTCTTTGGAGAAATGTCTATTTAGGTCTTCTGCCCATTTTTGGATTGGGTTGTTTGTTTTTTTTAATATTGAGCTGCATGAGCTGTTTATATATTTTGGAGATTAATCCTTTGCCCGTTGATTCCTTTGCAAATATTTTCTCCCATGCTGAGGGTTGTCTTTTCATTTTGTTTATGGTTTCCTTTGCTGTTCAAAAACTTTGAAGTGGGCTTCCCTGATGGCGCAGTGATTGAGAGTCCGCCTGCCAATGCGGGGGGCGCGGGTTCGTGCCCCAGTCCGGGAGGGTCCCACGTGCCACGGAGCGGCTGGGCCCATGAGCCATGGCCGCTGGGCCTGCGCGTCCGGAGCTAGGAGGTGGATCAGAAAAGATCTTGCTGTGATTTATGTCAAAGAGTGTTCTTCCTATGTTTTCCTCTAAGAGTTTGATAGTGTCTGGCCTTACATTTAGGTCTTTAATCCATTTTGAGTTTATTTCTGTGTATAGTGTTAGGGAGTGTTCTAATTTCATTTTTTTCCATGTAGCTGTCTAGTTTTCCCAGCACCACTTATTGAAGAGACTGTCTTTTCTCCA
>NC_041220.1:49833464-49872559 GCF_002837175.3 Physeter macrocephalus
CTCTTTCAGATTTTTCATCATTGATGTATAGGAATGCAAGAGATTTCTGTGCATTAATTTTGTAACCTACTACTTTACCAAATTCATTGATTAGCTCTAGTAGTTTTCTGGTAGCATCTTTCGGATTCTGTATGTATAGTATCATGTCATCTGCAAACAGTGACAGCTTTACCTCTTCTTTTCTGATTTGGATTCCTTTTATTTCTTTTTCTTCTCTGATTGCTGTGGCTAAAACTTCCAAACCTATGTTGAATAACATTGGTGAGAGTGGGCAACCTTGTCTTATTCCTGATCCTAGTGGAAATGGTTTTAGTTTTTCACCATTGAGAATGATGTTGGCTGTGTGTTTGTCATATATGGCCTTTATTATGTTGCAACTCAGTGATTTTTAAGTAGATTTAAGGAGTTGGGCAGTCATTTGCCTATTAATATTTTCTTTTCTGTATTGATTTGAAAGAGTTCTATATTATAAGGATATTTACCATCACATTTTATTAAATATGTTTCATGCATTTGGGGAGTTTTCATTTGTCTTTTAATTTAAATTAATTTGTGATTTATGGTAAAATAAGTTTGGATGAAGGTGGTCAAAAAGTACAAGCTTCCAGTTATAAGATGAATAAGTACTAGGGGTGTAACATACAACATGATGACTGTAGTGAACACTGCTCTGTGGTATATTTGAAAGTTAAAAGACAGTGTATTCTGAGAGTTCTCATCACAAGGAAAAAAAACATTTTTTTTTGGTATCTCTATGAGGTGATGGATATTAACTAAATTTATTGTGATAATCATTTCACAATATCTGTAAGTCAAATCATTATGCTGTATACCTTAAACTTTTTCAGTGCTGTATGTCAATTACATCTTCATAAAACTGGGAAGAAAAAAAACAGAAGAAAAAATGATCCTCACTCGTCATAGTTAACGTGCTACAACATCATACCATTTACATAAATTTTATCTGATACTTCATCATCCGAATTCTATTTCAGGATCACACTAGCAATACCCTGGAGGCATTGTCTTACTTGAAAAATGTTATTTCAGTTAGTTGAATATTGTTCTTTACAAGATTTAAGTCAAACAAGGTCCAGCACTAAATCCAAACCAAAATATATGTGTCTGTAATAAATTTCTGCCCCTGCATTATTCATACATAGTGGCATAGAGGATTCTTCAAACGTTCTGAATTAAGTACAATGGATTTCTCACTTTTTTATGTTATGTCATATGAGCCTTTTTGTACTTTTACTTCTCCTTAACAAATAAAGTATTGTTTCATCTCCACCAAAAAAAAAAAAAAAGTTGTGCAGCTATCACAACAATACAATTTTCCATCACCCCCCAAAGATCTGTTATGTCCATTTGCAGTCAATCCGCATTCCTACCCTCAGCCCCAGGCAACCACTAGTCTTTCTATCACTATAGGTTTGCCTTCTCTGGACATTCCATAGGAATGGATTCATACAGTATTTGATCTTTTGCATCTGGCTTATTTGATTTAGCATGATATGTTTGAGATTCATCTCTGTTGAAGCATATATCAGTAGTTCATTCCTTTTTATTGCCAATAATTTTCCATTGTGTGGATGTACTACATTTTTTTAATCTATTTACCAGGTGATGGACACCTGGATTGTTTCTGCTTTGAGCTTATTATGAATAATTCTGCTATGCACATTCATGTACAAGTTTTTGTGTAGACATATAAGAAATTCACTCTTGAGAGTAATGTCTTTGTAATGTTTTAAGGTTTATTTAATAATTATGTCCCTTTATACTAAGTCAGATGTTGAAATATCTAGTTGAAATAGGAGGGTAGTGATGTACAGTGAAAAATGAGAAATATCATCCAAAAGTAAATCAAAACTTTATCATCCAAAACTTTATTTTTAGGTGCTCCAATATTGCCTCAAGGATTACAGCTGGAACAAGAATTACAGTTGTGGAATGAGGTAAAGAATTATCCTTACACAAACTAGTGGAAACTTTACCCTTTTTAAAATTATCATGGTGAAGTGAAATAATGTAATTGAGCTTTGGGACAACTGTGATTTTACTGACATTCTGAATTTAGAATTATTCTCTTTTTCAAGTGAAAGAAGGAAAGATGAAAAAGAAACCAAAAACACAGTATGTGGTAAATTAAGGTGGCAGAAATATGTCCTAATAATAGAGTAATTATAATAAATATGAATGTGCTAAAATACACCCCCTAAAAGAGATTCTCAGGCTGGATTTTAAAAACAGATTTAGCAATATGATCTCTATAAGAGTCACACTTAAAGCAGAAAACAAAAAATGGCTAAGAATGGAAAATGACATACCAAGCAAATATAAACTGCAAGAAAATTGGAGTAGCAGTCTTAATATCTGATAAAATAGAATTCAAATACACAAACCATTTTAACAGACAAAGCAGGATCTTATACGCTGATAAAAGAACAACAGAGAAGAAAGATACAGCCATCATTAATATATATTAACAGAACAATCTCAAAATTTATTTAACAGTTGATAGAAATTCAGGGAAAAATAGATAAATGAACATTTGTAGCTGGAGATTTTAATATTCCTCTCTCGAAACTGATAGTTAAAGCAAATAGCACACAAGTAGATATGTCAAAGACCCAACAGTACAATTAATAAATTTGAATTTGAACTATTAGAAATATTTTTTAAAACCTGTACTAAACAGTATGAACATTCTTTTTGAGAATAATTGGGGCATTTTAAAAAAACAGACCATGTCTTAGAAGACAAAGAAAGTTTTCATCAGTTAGGATCCATTTTAAATGTTTTCCAATCATAATTCAATAAAGTTAGAAACGATTAACAAAAGTATAACTTAAATATCCCATCTGTTAGGAAAATAAGTGGAATTTTGGTAAATAACCCTAGACTGAAAAAGAATGACATAAAAATATTATGAGTCAAAATTTGTATGCTACAACTAAAACAGTAGCTAGAAAGAAATTTTAACTTCATATATATTTATCAGAAAAAAAGAAAATTTAAAAACAAATATGCGTAGCATATGTGTGAAAAATGTGGGGGAAAAGAACAACAGAGAAAATTCAAAGAAACAGGAATGAAGTAAGTAATAAAAATAAGGGCAGAAATAAATATTAAAAAGAGAGGAGAGAACAAATCAACAATATTAGCAAAATCATATGTTTGTTCTTTCAAAATGTTAATAAGCACTGGCAGTACTGATTTTAAAAGGCAGAGGAGAAGATAAAGAAAAAAAGACATACACTGAAAAAGGGTAGATCACCAAGAAAAAGAGAGATTTAAAAAATGTTTTATACGATATTTGCTTTTCTTCTTCTGACTTACTTCACTCTGTATGACACTTTATAGGTCCATCCTTGTCTCTACAAATGACCCAATTTCACTCCTTTTTATGGCTGAGTAATATTCCATTGTATACATATACCACATCTTCTTTATCCGTCCATACCAAGGGGGAAAGTGGTGGTGTGGGAGGAATTGGGGACATAAAAATATTATGAGTCAAAATTTGTATGCTACAACTAAAACAGTAGCTAGAAAGAAATTTTAACTTCATATATATTTATCAGAAAAAAAGAAAATTTAAAAACAAATATGCGTAGCATATGTGTGAAAAATGTGGGGGAAAAGAACAACAGAGAAAATTCAAAGAAACAGGAATGAAGTAAGTAATAAAAATAAGGGCAGAAATAAATATTAAAAAGAGAGGAGAGAACAAATCAACAATATTAGCAAAATCATATGTTTGTTCTTTCAAAATGTTAATAAGCACTGGCAGTACTGATTTTAAAAGGCAGAGGAGAAGATAAAGAAAAAAAGACATACACTGAAAAAGGGTAGATCACCAAGAAAAAGAGAGATTTAAAAAATGTTTTATACGATATTTGCTTTTCTTCTTCTGACTTACTTCACTCTGTATGACACTTTATAGGTCCATCCTTGTCTCTACAAATGACCCAATTTCACTCCTTTTTATGGCTGAGTAATATTCCATTGTATACATATACCACATCTTCTTTATCCGTCCATACCAAGGGGGAAAGTGGTGGTGTGGGAGGAATTGGGAGACTGGGATTGACACATATACATTATTGATACTATGTATAAAATAAACATCTGATGGGAACATACTGTAATAAAAAATGTTTTATACGATATTTGCTTTTCTTCTTCTGACTTACTTCACTCTGTATGACACTTTATAGGTCCATCCTTGTCTCTACAAATGACCCAATTTCACTCCTTTTTATGGCTGAGTAATATTCCATTGTATACATATACCACATCTTCTTTATCCGTCCATACCAAGGGGGAAAGTGGTGGTGTGGGAGGAATTGGGAGACTGGGATTGACACATATACATTATTGATACTATGTATAAAATAAACATCTGATGGGAACATACTGTAATAGCACAGGGAACTCTACCTAATGCACTGTGGTAACCTAAATGGGAGGGAAGTCCAAAAGAGGGGGGATATCTGTATGTGTATGGCTGATTCATTTTGTTGTGCAGTGGAGGCTAACACAACATTGTAAAGCAACCATACTCCAATAAAAGTTAATAAAAAATAAACACAGAAAAAATAAAAACAGAAAAAAATTTTTTTAATGTTTTAAATGAGTATTATGGACAATTGACTGGCGAAGTTTGCACAACTCAGTAAATAACACTAAAAGCTAGTGAATTGTGTCATGTTGGTCTGGAGTCATCATACTGGTCTAGACAAAAGTTATTAACTAAGGGATGGAGAGTGGTGGGTCATGACTTGTAATTTAAAAAGTCCGTGGCTACAAAGGCCCTATGGAAAGACCCCTTGTTATTTGTAGCTCTGAACCAGAGAGTTCCTATATTCTGTGGTTCAGTTTGAAGGTCTGTATTCAAAACATGAACTTTAGGTCCAGTAACAAGGTAGTTATAGATTTACTGCTTTACCTATCAATGACATCACCCTCTAAACTGATAAAGGAAAAAACAGATTGAGGAGACTCAGTGCCCCTCTAATCTGGTGGGACTCCCATCCTTCATTAGTCCCATAAACCCACAGATTTAGGGCATATCTCAGGGAGAGAAAAGAAGGGCACACTGGGAAGCGGCACCTGTTCTACTACCTTAAGGCATTCTCTGCTCTAACTAGTTGAGTTATAGCCTTCATCTGAGGTAGGCTAATTCTTGCTACCATCAGGGTTAAATTCTGACATTTATCCTGACCCACAAGCCTGATTTCTGGGTGTACATATATATTCTCTAGAAGGCTATTATATCAAGCTGTTATTTTCTTTCTAGATAAACGGGATAATAGCTTAAAAAAAGAACTAGTGAATTGTACACTCTAAATGGGAGAATTGTACAGAATCTGAATTATATTTCAATAAGCTGTTACCCCCGCCAAAGTATTATGGACAGTTATATGGTAATAATTTTGAAAATGTAGATGAAATGAATAAATTCCTAGAAAAATATCTGATGCCAAAAAGGTGCTATAGTAATACAATAAGCACTGAAGAAACAATTTCTTCTTTCCTTCTAATCATTGGCCAAAGGCCTCCAGTACTATGTTACACAATAAATGTAACTAAAGCTTCTCCATAGGGTATAAATTTGCTCTAGAATTTTGTTATATAACCTTTACCTAGTTAAGGAACTTCTGTTCTTCTCCTATCTTCCTAAGAGTTTTGTTAATCCTAAATAAAATGTGAACTTAATCAAATATTTTATCTGCACCAGTATTGAGATAAGCAATATGCCTTTTCTCCTTTAATCGATAATCATGATGAATTACATTAATAAATTGCTTGCTCTTAAACTATTAGAGCTAAGATGAGAATTCAGAAGAGTTTCGGATATAATACCAATGTACAAGAATCAATAACATTTCTTTTCACTAGGAAAAAGTAACATGAAAATATTACATCATTCACAATGGCAACAAAAACTATAAGTATCTAGGAATTAACCAAAAATACACAATAGCTTATGGAGAAAAAATTAAATTTTAATAAAGGAATTAGAAGATAATGTGAATATATGGAGAGACGTTCTTTGCTTTTGGATGGAATAATTAATTTAATATAATAAAAATATCAATTCTCCCTAAATTAGTCAATGTAAACCCCATAAAATCAATGCAACCCAATCAGAATTCCACTTAACTGTTTTGGGGGAAAGTTTATAAATTTAACCTAAAATTGATGTGGAAGAATAAAGGTCTACAAATGGCTAAGGAAATTTTAAATATAAAGAGCTAAGAGCCAGAACTTGCCCTACCAGATTTCAAAATATACTAAGAAACTGTACTAATAAAAAAGGTATGGTGAGGGCATAAGAATAGATGAATGAACCAGTGGAACTGAGACTAGAGCTTGGAGAGTTTAGCAGACACTGTCAATGCCCTGTCATATCCCTTTGTCATTCACCATTCTAGCACACTCCAAACTTACTCTTTCTAATTGCAAGCACCTGTGACTCTGCCTGTTTGGCCTATGCTCAGGACAGACCAGAAGTGCCTGGGACCAAATGCCCCCACCACAGGAATAGCCATCAGTTGGTGATCCAAGAGAGTTGGTGGATGAATACCTTAGCTGCCTCTCCCCTCAGGTGGGATAACTCTGAGATGTATCCTGCATTGTGTCTCAGAGTACCCCAGGCAGATTGATCCCAGTTACAATGGTGGTAACCTGCTTGATAACATACCCTTGATTGGATTCCTTCCCTTCCCTGTTTTACTTCTCTACTCTTCTACCAGTGCTTTTCGGGTTATCTTCCAAATGATCTACTCATATCCACATCCTTATCTCAAGGTCTGTTTCTGGGGGAACGCAACCTAAGACAACCTAAGACAAATGCATGTGCACATAAACTTAACTTATAATAGAAGTAACACTAAAATTCAGAGGCAAAAGGACAGATTGTTCGGCAAATGAGGATTGAGAAACTGGCTCACTGTATGGAGAAACATAAAATTAATACCCCATACAAAGGTGGGCTCCAGGTGGATTAAAGGTCTAAACATACAGGGTAAAATTATAGAGTTAATAGGAAATATCTTTTCTATTAGAAAAACATCTTTGTGAGCTAGGAGCAGAGAAAGGCTTCTTTCCACAAACTTTAATAACTTTTTCCATAAAAAATTTCCATAAGTGTTTCCATAAAAAAACTTCCACCATAAATTATAAGGCCAAAAGCTTCATGACTTGAATTACATTAAAAGTAAAGATTTCTTTCAACAAAGGACTCCACTGAAAAAATGTAAGAGCCTTTGAAAGAAGATATTGACAATGCCTAAAACTGATAAGGACTTAGCTTCTAGAATATCTAAGAAATTCTAGCTAATTGGCTAAAGACAGGAATCCAAAGTAAAAATAGTCGAGGAATAGAACAATTTACAAAGAGGAACTCTAAAGACCAACGAGCATCTAAAGAGATGCTCAAATCCATTAGTAACAATGACATGAAAATTAAGACAAAAATATTGTCACTTTCTACCCGCTAGACTGGCAAAAAATTGAAATCTAGAGAACGGCAAACGTTAGCAAGGATGTAGGGTGTAGGAATCCCCATGCATTGCTGATGAGAGTGTCAAGTGGTGTAGCCCTCTGAAAAGCTGCCTAGATATCCTCATGGACTAGCATGCCCTCTCCTGAGTATGTAGCCCAAACATATTCTCCTACAGAGCCACATGTGGAGGGCAGATACAAGGAGGTAACGGGAGGAGTGGAGGGAACCGGCCTCGTATCACTGGGGAGTAGGTAGGCAACATGTGGTGCATATGCACATTATAGATACTCTATGGCAGTTAGGAGCAACACACTAGAGGTATCCAGGAGCAGGGAGAGATCGTAAAGTACAGTGTTAAGTTTAAAAAAGTAAGAAAATACCATATGTGCACAGCAAACAGCAGTACAGATTTTATAAGAACATAAACAGAGGATACATATCAAATACATTAGAAGAGCTGCTTATGGGAGGATGGTATAGGAGTATGAAATGGAAATATAAAAGGATAAATAAAGTGAGTCCAGTGATGATAGCAAGCTATGAACTGAGGAGAATACCCTTTATACCTAAGCCACCCCCTACCAAAATACATAAGGGCAAAGATAAGACAGATGACAAGGGCCAAGTACTAAAGAGTCTTAAACAGCACAGAAATTTGTAAGACTATTTTAAGGGCCTCTGCCTTGGTACATCATAATACATGCTAGAAAAATATAAGCAAGATGAAGAATAATTTAAAAACAGATATTAATGTGGAGTACAGAAACATTTAGTTTAGCTTGAAATTATCTTTCTGAGGAAAATCTTTGAAAAAAACTTTTAGATGATAATGCTGGGGAAAAAACTCAAACGGAGCTGTCAAAGCACTATACCTTCTTTTATAGAAAAAAATATTTTAAGAAGATGCTAAGAACATATAGTTAAGCTTTCTGCTGGAGGTTTGAAATATTACATAGCTATTCAGATACTAGAAACACATACTTTTCAAACCGTATACAGAGACCTAACCATTTTCAAACGGGTTCATCGATGGACTCCACAGAGTTCTCAAAAGCATTAGTGGCACTTAAAACCATTGGGGCCATAAGCTGAGTGAAGTGAACAAATGCTTACCCAAAGGGGAAGTGGGTGGGCAGTGCAGCTATGCCTTTTAAAGAAAGGAGAACAAAGACTGAAAAGCTTTGCAGTTATCTCCTAATTTTATTAACTGGTGTTTTTTCTCATTCTGATGTTTTTATTCAAGCCATATTCATGCACTGATTAGTGAGCCCTGAAGTTCAAGGGTCCGCTGTCCTTGGACACGGCCACCTCATACAAATGAGCAGCCTCGGCTGGGGGTGGACAGCTTTCCGCTTGAGCATGTAAAGTCTTCAGATACCTAAACATCATAACAATTTCAAGAGGGACCACTTCCTCCTACCCTACTAGAGCAAATTAAATCACATTTGGGGGTGATACATAAAGCATTAGTCACAATTTGAAGCTTAAAAGGGTATCTTTTTTCGCTTTCCCTTCCTAATTGACTTCTCTTTTTATTTTTTTCCCCACAAACTCAATGCAATTTAATTAAAGAATATTTATTGAACTTATTTGGGCACGTTAGATAGCCCCTGCCCTCAAGAAGTTTACCACTGTCTGTGTGTGTTTGTATCCATGATTCTGGGTTTATATGGCATGGAAGAGGGAACAGGTGGATGGACACAAGGGACCAATAGAATAAAACAATTCTCCCAGTATTTGTGAAATATAGAGAGGATAAGTTCTGTGAACATAAAAAGGAGACATAAACGTATGCTTTTCTATCATACCGTATACCTTTGTTATTCTCTAAATTACAGAATTATATATATTAGTTCGTGTTCAACTTGGAAACCAGAGGAGCTTGAGAAATTATGACTGAAAGGTATGATTATCCCCCTTCAGTTTAGTGTGAGAATGGCAATTAAATTAAATTCAACAAACAATTCTGAAACTAGAAGGGGGCCCCTGAGATGTTATGCCATAAATAGGACTCAACCTAAATCATCCCAGACAGACAAGAATCAGTACCATTTTCTCCAGTCCCGTTTTAAAAGGCCACCAAAGAAATAAACGCCATAGATAACTCTAGACACCTAGCTTGGTGCTTAACTTCTCAGCACAGTTTTTTAATGATTAGTATAAATCTCATTCTACAGTTTAAGATCTTTCAAGGTTTCTTTTAAGGATAAAAGCTGAGGACAGAGGACGGGAACCTACCTAGCTCTTTGGTGGGGCTAATTGTGGACTCTGGGAGGGCTCACGCCAAGGAGTACTTCCCAGAACTTCTGCTGCCAGTGTCCTTGTCCCCATGGTGAGCCACAGCCGCCCCCCGCCTCTGCAGGAGACCCTCCAACACTAGCAGATGGAAGCTTTAGACAAAACCGATCAAACCTCACCTCTCTACTAGTGCAGCCCATCTCAGCATCTCTCATTGCAAAACTCATCTCTTCACTGAAAGATAGAATCACACACAGTGCCTGTAGCCCTCTAGAACTTCCAAATAATGAGGAAAGAATTGTCAGCATGCAAATTCAGACAGTCACAAAATTTGAAACAGTTACTAATGTTGTTGGATATTTAAAAGGCTCGACATCTCCAGACCGTTATATCATAGTTGGCAGCCATCATCATACCGCATACAGTTATAATGGACAAGAATGGGCCAGCAGCACTGCCATCATCACAGCTTTTATCCGGGCCTTGATGTTAAGAGTCAAGAGAGGGTGGAACCAAAGACTGAGTTCTCCACTGGATATAATAGTAACTTGATAGTGCTATGTTTTCCGGATGGAGATACAAGCCACTCATACCCATGATTAGGGAGAGTAAAAATAAATGTAAATATCTTCCAACTTTCAAAAAAAAAAAAAAAAAAGAGAGGATGGAGACCAGACCGCACTATTGTTTTCTGTTCATGGGGTGGAACAGCTTTTGGAAATATTGGCTTGTATGAATGGGGAGAGGATTTCAAGAAGGTTCTGCAGAAAAATGTTGTGGCTTATGTTAGTCTCCACAGTCCTGTAAGCGGTAACTCAAGTCTCTACTCTGTAGCTTCACCATCTCTTCAGCAACTGGTAACTGAGAAAAATAATTTCAACTGTTCCAGAAGAGATCAGTGCCCAGAAACAAATATCAGTTCTGTACAGATGCAAGATGATGCCGATTACTTCATCAACCATCTTGGAGTTCCCACTGTGAGGTTTACTTATGAGGACATCAAAGCATTAGAGGGTCCAAGTTTTCTCTCCGAAGGCTTTTTCCCTAAATGTGCAACAAAAATTGAAGAAATGGATCCTTTTTTCAACCTTCACGAGACCATTACCAAGATCTGGTGTACCCCCAGCAGAGCTTTGTAATAACATTCAGCAGAAAGTGCTTCACAAATGTGTGTGTAGAATAGTGGAAACAAGGTCTTTGGCAAGGCCTCCTAAACATCTCATCAAAACTCCACAGAGGGACTTCCCTGGTGGCTCAGTGGATAAGAATCCGCCTGCCGATGTAGGGGCCATGGGTTCAATCCCTGGTCCAGGAAGATCCCACATGCCGCGGAGCAACTAAGCCCATGCGCCACAAGTACGGAGCCTGCATTCTAGAGCCCACAAGCCACAACTGCTGAAACCCATACGCCTAGAGCCCGTGCTCCACAATAGAAGCCACCGCAACGAGAAGCCCACACACCGCAAGGAAGAGTAGACCCCGCTTGCCGCAACTAGAGAAAGCCAGCACGCAGCAACAAAGACCCAATGCAGCCAAAAATAAATAAATAAAATAAATTAATTAAAAAAAAAAACTCCACAGAAAGGAGCCCTCAAGATAAATTAGGAGTGTGGGATTAACATATACACACTTCTATATACAAAATAGATAATCAACAAGAACCTATTATACAGCACAGGGAACTCTACTCAGTCTTCTATAATCACCTATATGGTAAAAGAACCTAAAAAAGAATGGATATATGTATATATATAACTGAACCACTTTGCTGTATACCTGAAGCTAACATAATGTTGTAAATCAACTATATCCCAATATAAAATAAAAATTAAATTAGTTGGCAAAAAAAAAAAAAAAAAGCCCAGGACAGCTAGTTGGCAAGCATAGTTCAGTAAACCTTCACTGTAAAATAGTACTATTTTCTCATGCTGGCTTCTTGGTAGAGAATTGGAAGATGGCCTATGTTGTGTAAGACTTTTCAGTTCCACTCTTGTTGTGTAAGACTTTTTAGTTACACTCTTTGTCATTTAGCACACATGCTATTATCATGTTAATTTAGATGGTGTGATTAGATTTATATGTAGATATGATTAGATTTAAAGAACCACATAGCAGGGTGCTCCTTAATTTTGAGGCCATTCTTTAGTCACTACTCACGTTTCTCAGGCTGAATAATACCAGAAATTTTTCCCTTCAATGTTTGAAGCATCTTTATGCTCTGATGATCCCTACTGACTATTAATGGGGATGTATATCCCTGTGCCTGTGGGTGAATCTTGGGGAAACCCCAATTCCAGGACTTCCTTAGATAGTTTAAAAGGCTCCTGCCTCCCAAATCCAGAGTCCTGAACAGTCATGGAACTTTAATTAATGTTGCATAGGTAACTTGACTTCGTAAAATCTGCTTTCCGTTTTCCTCTATCTTCTCTCTGTTTCCAAGATGTAACTGGCATTTTTGTTTCCTACAGATAGATGATGCTTGTTCGTCTTTCCTGTCCATGGATCCTCTGCCTCAGGTAATTCCAAATGGAGGTGTTTCATAGTGATGTAAGCATTTGTGTCATGCTGAAATACTCCATCTCTCCCTTTGGACCCATCATTATTTTATGGACTTACTAAAATGTGAACAGATTAGAAATTATTACCTCATCTGCAGGTAATAATGAGTGCTATGAGTTTATGGTGTAAAGTGCTAGGGCTTTTATCTCTAAGAAAAATAGATTTGCAGATAATGTACCCATATTTTTTTGAAATTAACATGCTAATTTCAAAATCAACTTCTGTGTTAGATTAAAAATAATGAATCCATTGCTCTCTTGGGGGGCTAATATCCTGGCCCTCAATAGAGTTTGCAACCCATGGAGAGATGAACTTACAGAGTCAGACTTAGGAGATCAAAATATCATTGTAACTGAAAAGTCAATTTGTGAATGTGGCCTTAGATCTGCTGCTAGGTGTGTCTGCTAAAACTACCCCCAGAATTAAACTGAGGTTCGACTGTGACTCAAGCCTCCTGCCAGAATCAGGTTGTCTGCCGCCGGGCAGCAATCAGGCAAGAACAACTGGCCAGAGAGCTGGCTCTCTAAGAGGAAAGGGCTCAACAGAGCGTGCCCAATTTCCTCCTCTCAATCATCTGTCAGGTAACTCACTCCTCTTCCCACAGGAAAGAGTTAAGAGGACTGGGGAGAGAGGAGTGGTGGTCTAGCTTCTGTACCTGGAAAAGATACAGACCAGTGTGCTTGGCCTTCCCTAATCAATAGAAATTGACTAGAGGCCAGACAAGAAATTCAGGCGAAGCCTTACCGGGGCCCCTGCTGCACCAGGGGGAGCTAGAACAAGTAACAGGCGCCCTTGCCCACTCTCCGAGGCGGGTGAGCTAGTTCCTTATATGGGGTGAGGGTAGCGGTGTGTCCAGCCGTCAGGCTGGAGGGCTGGCTTAAGTGGCCCACTCCCCTGGTGGTGTTGAGTGCAGGGAGCATGCTCTGTACCCTGCTTTTGCTCCCCACGCCCTGTTTTTGGCCCCCAGCTCTTCAGAAGTGGCAGTAAGGTTTTTTGGTCTGTTTGTATCTTTTTGTTCATAATTTGCCCCACCTGTGCATACACTAAGTTATTTTTAGTCCCACGTGGTTTCTTTGTATTTTGTTGGTCAAGGAGAGGTCTGTCCAGGTGCAAGCCTTGCAGCACTGCAGCAAAGGGTCCCAGGGCCCAGCAGTCTCAGAAACAGGAGCTGTGGGAAATAAGTGTGTCCTTCTTACACGTCTCTACTGGACGCTCTCCCTCTGTCTGCAGCTCTGTCTCTGAGTGCAGGTGTAGCAGAGTTAGGCTTGGTGTCTTAACTTTCTTAATCAGCATCACTAAGTCTCCTGGACAGAGGAGAGGGCTCAGCAGAGGCTCTTGGCTCAACCTTCTTAACGTGGTCAGCTGTGTGCCTGGGGCGAACCCCTACATGGTCTGGCCAGGGCACGATGCCTGTCCTTCACGTAGTCCTTCCAGAATGCCATCCTGGCCGGTGTGGAGAAGCAGCCTTTCTCCTGCCGCGACCGGTTCCTCAGCCTGCAGAGGATCACTTGCAGCAAGTTAGAGCCATTAAGTGGTAAAGCAAGACCAGAATCACAATAGACAACATTTATGAATGATATTTCAAATTGCTTGAGGAGCATTGATCGATATATAACATGTGGTGGATATTAATCAGCACACAGCGAGGCTCACCATTTTGGCATGTGGAGTCAGACTTTGCTGCAAGGTGGGAAGAATAATCCTTCTTTTGGCACTGCCTTAGTTACCCTCAGTCATAGAATGTCATAGGATTTTAGCAAATACTGAGAATTTTGTATCTGGACCCACAGTGGAAGCCTTAATCAGTGCATATAGACAATACGTAACTTTTTTTTTTCCTGTTTGGAAGGAAGGTTTTACTTTTAGGAGCCAAGTTTTTGTCATGAGAGAAATCAAGGGATTCCAACAGAGTGTCAATGGGCCACAAGGATTCTATTTGGTGTAGTTGTGTTGCAGGAAGGGGGACCCCTTCCGGGGCCCGAGAGTGGGCTCTTGTCCAACACTCGTAAATGAATTGTCCGGAGACACATGTGCTGACAAAGCAAGAGACTTTTTTTTTTTTTGTGGTATGCGGGCCTCCCTCTGTTGTGGCCTCTCCCGTTGCGGAGCACAGGCTCCGCGGCCATGGCTCACGGGCCCAGCCGCTCCGCGGCATGTGGGATCCTCCCAGACCGGGGCGCGAACCCGGTTCCTCTGCATCGGCAGGCAGACGCGCAACCACTGCGCCACCAGGGAAGCCCCCAAAGCAAGAGACTTTATTGGGAAGGGGAGCCCGGGCGGAGAGCAGCAGGGCACGGAACCAGGAGAACTGTTCTGCCACATGGCTTGCAGTCTCGGGTTTTATGGTAATGGAGCTAGTTTCCGGGTTATCTCTGGCCAATCACTCCGACTCAGGGTCCTTCCTGGTGGCGCGCGCATCACTCAGCCAAGATGGATTCCACCGAGAAGGATACTGGGAGGTTGGTAGGACATACGTGTAACAGGGAAGAGACAAATCTGACTACATGTTGGATCTGTTTGTTTTACTTTAACCTTTGCTTCCCATTGCTTTTGTTCACTAAAAGGATATTGTCTCTACATAATGGCCTGCCTCGGGGAACCCTGCCCCTCTGCCTGAATGTTAAACCAAAGTGCCTTTGTTAAGGGAAACATCCAGACCCTGTCCACCTGTGGATGGCTGCAAGAAAGAAGAAATTAACACATCCCCTCCCCGAGGCTGGCCATTCCAGGGGATATTGTAAAACGTATGGCCTTTTTACTTTACTTCCTAATCTCCTCCCCCTCTCCGTGCTATAAAAGAAACTGGCATCCAAACCCCGATAAGATGGTTATTTTGAGACATTAGTCTGCCATCTACTTGGTCTGCCAGCTTTCCAAATAAAGTCGTATTCCTTGCCTCAACACCTCGTCTCCGATTTATTGGCCTGTTGTACGGCAAGCAGAGCGAGCCTGGACTCAGTAACATATGGACTGGAGTCTCTTCTCTCCTTTTGACCTTTCCTGAATTCTTCCAGTTGGTACTAGCTTGTTAGTTCTGCATTCTTACCAGGACCTCCTGTTGTAAGATAACTCATGCAAGTGGTTACTGTGGTGCCTGGCCAGGGCGGGCAGTTTCGGTCAGTGGTTCTCCTAATGGTTGGAATGTCCTTGTGATCCTAACATTTTATGGTTATCTCTTTTATGCAAATGATGATAAAGCAGAAGCATGGCCTATATATCTTCTCATTTCCATTAGGCATCCAATGCATTGAAGGAGCTTTGCTTCATAATTATGGGGACTCTACCAAAGCCCCAGGTAAGGTTCAAATAGTGTTTAATTTGTAGGCAAAAAAATTGCTCAGTGGTATCTTGGAATTCCTCCGGAGGAAAATATACCCAATTTAGGAAGCATGCCAAGAGGAGCTAGAAGAGCATAAATTGACTTTGGATAAGAAACAAATACTTCAGTTTCTTTGACACCTGAGAATTTAAGGTTATATTAATGGAGTTTGCAATCATCTAATTGGAAAATGGTATGTCCCCTTCAAGTAGAAGATGTGTTCTAGTTCTGATGAGGGAAATTTAAGGTCATTTTGCCTCTTTCTGTCTTCTTGAATCATACTACAATTGGAGAACAGATGCATTTTTCTAAGCTCAGAGGTTAGGACAGTGTACTTTGTCAGAGAGGACATTAAGAATGCAAAAAAAGCAAACTATATTGTTAATGTCGGTTTGAAAATTATATTCTTACTGTGATGTCTCGGTTTTCATTAAATTTATTATTTGATTCTCGTGTGAGAACTTTCTGTCCCAAAGTGAGGCAATGGGAACTTCAAAAGTGGCATGAGGTACCATACCTCAGTTATGTTCTGTATCTTATAGGTAAACTAATTTTTAAATTACCTTATTAAGGATAAGAGCCTTAGGTTTAGAATGTATTTTTCATTAGCAGTTTAACCTATGATCACTGGTTTGGTCTGACTTCCATGACTTTCACATACGGTAATTCAAAGAAAACTTGATATTTTGAAAGCATAAATGTTTTCTTAAACTAAATAAGTGTTTACAACTATATTTTTTTCCAATGTTTTTAATAGTGACATTTTCCAAAACACTTAATTGATTTTTTTCCTAATTAAGAGAAAATAATTGGCAATGGTGTTTATCCATGAGTTTCTATTTATTTTAAAAAGCAAATGAGAAAAAAAAGGAACAACAAAAAAAGAATGATATGTCTTGTTCTTAAAGACAGATTTTTGTAGGGAGAGAGGACTATAAAAAAGTTTATGGAAGAAAGCAAAAATAACTGATAATCTTGTTCTTTCATGATAACAACTACAAATATTTTGATGTGATTCCTTCTAGTCTTTTCCCTGAATTTTCTATCATGTGATCATATCAGTATTTCCTATTCCACCACTACTGAACATTTAGGATATTTCTAGTTTTTCACTCTTATGAATAATGCTGTAGTAAAGATTTTTGTTCTATTTATAAATAAATACTTTTATGTATAAACATACTTTTATTTATAAAACTTTTGATTAATTGCCCATTTATTTTTAGAGTAACATATACTTAACCAATTGCAGTCTTATGTTTTATGTATAACATATGTGTCATATATTTTAAAAATTATATAATATAATCTTATAATAAATTATAAATTTTAAACTATACATTTATATTATACATATTATGATTTTCTAATATAATATAATGACATTTCTATATCTCTCTTTTCAACAGGAAACAGATGAAAAAGATAATACCAAAAGGGTAAGGTGATTTCCATAAATATATACATTAAAAAATAATAAAGGAAACCACTAATTATCTATAGTAAAGCTCACTATTCTTTTAACAGTTCTTATTTCATTATTCGAAGACACAAAAGTTGGGCAATTCAAATGCTGTGGTAAGTTGTAGAATTACTTCTTATTAGTAATCACTAGTATTTTTTTTTAAACCTGTTTTTGCAGTTTATCTTATAGAGTAGATCAAAATTCATGTTTTTTTTTAAAAGTTTACATGTGGGTGAACAAATGGAATTCAATATTTATTATACATTTATTTTATATCTCAATAACTACAAGTACATTAAATTCATTCATTTATTCATTCAACAATTATTCACTGGGTATCTACTATATGCCAAGCACAATTCTAGGTCCTAGAAATATAGCAGTAAGTGTCATGCAACTTACATTTTAGAGGAAAAAAAAGCAAATGATTAAGTAAAACATATTGTTTTAGATGGTGATTAGTGCAAGGGAAAAACAGACTTATGCAAAGTCATTTTAAGAATTATTTTAAAAGATGATTGTCAAAAATGTATTTAAATATAACTAGAAATACGACTTGTATTCCTAAGAGCTCCTTATTTGTAACTAGGCACTTAATTTGAGAATTTACTCTCTAAGATTAGCCAGATACCAATAACTTGAATTCATTTTACTTCTAAATTGTGTGGTTTTAGTGGTAGTTTTTCTTTTTGTATGCATGGATTTTTAAAATGCTAACCAATCTACTTTGGTGTTTCAATCTAGAATACTTAATAATGACTTGACTGTAGTATTCCTTCTAAGCTTGTGACTCACTACCATGGACCAATTTATGAAACGAGGAGCATAGTGTATTTTAAGCATGTGTTTACCTGTGGGAAAGTAACTGTAACCATAAACTCAGTTTTAAATGTTTATCCCGTTGAATATTCTTACATGTGAGAAGTTGAAAGTTAGGTTATACTGGCTTCAAATGAAATACAAGTTGAATTGATTAACGAATAACCACTATATGGGGCTTATAGTAGTCCATCTGATGAATGAATTTAATATTTGTGAGAAGGTTCAATTGAAGTCATGCCTTTAAAATGAAACCGTTATCAGGTAGCCACATGTCTCAAATGTGCTTTCATTTTCTTCTCCTCGGCATCTTTACATCTTGAGAAAATGTCTCTTAGTCACATTTTTCACTAGCAATGACACATTGCCATTTTTTGTGTCTCCTGTTGTCTTGTTCCACATGTTCAATTTAAATGAGGTATATAATTTATAAAGAAGATTACTAGATGTGTGTACAGTATAATCTTCCAGATAAAAATGTTCATGATGGAAAACTGATTCTCACAGAGTTGGTTTCATGTGTCCCAAATCACTCTGAGTAAGTCTGGAAACAGACAGACAGCTTTTTTGCTTCTCAGAGATGCAGGTGGGTGTTCTCCTTCTTGGCTGCTGCAGATGGAGCTCAGGCCCTCAGGAAAGAGCATCGTCAATAGAATGACCAAGGTCCCAGCATAAAACTGGAACTTTTATTCCATCTCTTGGTTTATTCTCCACAGCTCTTTGAAATGCTCACAAAGGACTGTCTTAGGTCACATCTTTCTTGTTCTTTTTTGTCTGGAGCAAGGATGGTGGGTAAAAACAAAAACAAATAGGAAGCCGTCTTTATGCCCAATGCTGAGAAGCCTCTGTGCTCATCACGTGTGTGTGTTCGTGTCTCTCAGTCGTCTGTCCTGCATCCGCTGCTGCAGCTTGTTCCACAACTGCATGAGAGAAGAATGAAGAGGTTCAAAGTGGACGTATGTAACACAAACTGCATGCTTGCTTCGCCACTCTGTGTGTGGCAGCCCTTTCTGTTCATTCCCTGTGGTGGTGGTTTATAAGATCTTCTTCTGGGTAATCCTCATGTAACACCCAGGTAGCCTACAGAAGAGCATCTGTTCGCAGGAGTGTTTTCACACTCAGGAAGAAGAGAACTGTCCTCCTCCCCATTCTATGTCCCTTCTAACCCAGGTTGTGGGCAGTGAGGAAAACGGGGATTAGACTTCCTTCCAAGGGCCGTGCGCCTCCCAGTGAGGAAACCTATTCATTCTTGGTTTAAGAAAGTACATGGCAGTGTGCCTACTCATTAGATAGGAATAGGAGAAAAGATCAAGGACCATTTACTGCCCCTCTGTGTACAGGTCGGCAGATGGCTGGAATGACAAGCTTTCTATCCAGGTATTAAAGCATTAGTAAGAGTAAGGTTCATGAAGTATTATAAATATATCAGGCATTAAACGTAGGTATTTCGTTTTTTCCACAGTTAACAAAAATATGGCCCAAACTCAGTGTCTGTGTTTAAGATGAACATGACTAAGAGGAACATAACTGAGTTAACACATTTTTAAACTAGAAATTGTGGCATTTTTATTGTCCTTTGAAAAGAATCCTAACTCTTTAGATGATGAAAGTTTCTAGGCATTATTTTTAAGTAATGCCTTACATTGTTGGAATGCCTTATAGTTTTTAGTCTTATAGGATCTCATTTTATTCTTTTGACAACTCTGTTGGCACTTAACAAGTATTGTTATCCCCAGTTTACAAAAAGGAAAACAACTCGGAATAGTTAAAGGAGTTTCCCAAGATTATAGTAGTAAGTGGGATTAGAGATTATAACAATCTCTTGACTTCCAGTCTAGGCAAATATTTTATTTTCACTATGCTGTTTCCTTTGTAGTCTCATCTTGAATATTTCTATTATTTTATTGTTAAATTTTTTCTTAATTTAAATGCCATATTAATTTTATTCTTCTACTACCAAAAGTTTCCAAATACTTTTAAAAACACATACAGTTTAGGCAAATAAATTCATCAAAATTTATTTTTATGATCACTATTTCTTCCCTAAATTCTTCACATCATTGAACTAAGCTTCCATCATGGAAGACAATACTGCTGCCAACGTTAATGAGAAATGTAAGAGGGACTGTAGTAGCCCCTTAAAATTTTAGAATTTCCAATATGAAAAAAATCAAATCAGTTTTCATCAAACTTTCTAGAAGTAATATATGCTTTTTTTTTTTTTTTTTTTTCGGTACGCGGGCCTCTCACTGCTGTGGCCTCTCCCGTTGCGGAGCACAGGCTCCGGACGCGCAGGCTCAGCGGCCATGGCTCACGGGCCCAGCCGCTCCGCGGCATGTGGGATCCTCCCGGACCGGGGCACGAACCCGTGTCCCCTGCATCGGCAGGCGGACTCTCAACCACTGCGCCACCAGGGAAGCCCAATATATGCTTTTTTGAATTAACTTTTACTTTCTGAAGAGTCTTCCCGACTTATGAATAGTGTAAGATTTCAATTTAAAGATCCAGTTTCTTAAAATACACCCGCAAATTATTTGTTTACTACAACACTTCGGTGTTAGTATTTGCAAAATCAAAGCTACTCAGTATTGTGGGCAGTTTGGTACTTTATCTAAATGTTCCACCTTGAGTGAGACTATCTGTATTTACAGATAACTATATAAAAGTGTGAACTCTGACTTAGTAATAATATCTTGTTGGACAAATGATAGCTCTTAAAAGTATTTTGCAGCAAGCCAGGTTTTCTAGGAATCTCTAAGAGAAAAAAATGTAAAACATGAATTTTAGAAAATTACAGTAAAGTATTACTTTTGCTGGGCCTAAGTCACCTAAATTTAAACCTTTTTTTTTTTTTTTTTTTTTTTTTTTTGCGGTACGCGGGCCTCCCGCTGCTGTGGCCTCTGGAGCACAGGCTCCGGACGCGCAGGCTCAGCGGCCATGGCTCACGGGCCCAGCCGCTCCGCGGCATGTGGGATCCTCCTGGACCGGGGCACGAACCCGTGTCCCCTGCATTGGCAGGTGGACTCTCAACCACTGCGCCACCAGGGAAGCCCTATGTATACATTTTTAAATATTAAAAATTTCAATCTTTAAAGTAATTTGGGGGGATTTAATAATCAGGATGAGAATTAGATATAGAATGTTGAGAATTTAAGATACATTTGTTGTAAAGAAGGGATTTTAGAATTTTAATAGATGTCAGGGTCATTTCTGAGAATCTAAAAATGTGATTGTACTTATATTATGGAATACTTGAACAAGGTCTTGATGACAAATTTCATATAATTGCTGTCCTGATACTTTTATAACTTGCTATTGAAAATAGGAAGCTATAAGAACCAACTTTATGGAAATCATAAAATGTTAAATATTTTTTTCCATTAACTTTGAAATGAAATATTTTGAGAAAAGAAACACTTCAAAATACATCCATTATGAATAATCAGTTCGTTCCTATTTGTTTTTTTTTATTACCATTTCTGTTAATATAATTATACTGGGAAAAATCTCCTCTGAAGTCTCATTGAATAAATATAGTTACCAAATTTGTCCCTCAATTTCAATTTCTATAGATATATTATGTATTTTAGCTATGACACAATTCTATTTTATATTTTTGCCTGTTCATGTGTTAGCACATACAATATGTATTGCAAAGAAATCATTTCATTCTAACAAACTGCTGAAGGGAGATTTTAAATATAGTTAATTATCTATGAAATGTCCTCTGCCTACTTAGTGATGAATATATGTACAACTGACAAATTTCATGAAAATAGTATCTGTTAGACTAATAAGGAAATTACCTTAAAATACAACATGCTGATGATATTGCTAGTATCACTGAAAATTCTTCCAGTAGAAATACAAAAATTATTTATTGATATGAATTATATACTCAAGTCCTTGATTCCCTCATTATTTAATTATGATAGCTGAAAATAACTATACTCTCAAGAAGCATTTGCACTTATTTTTACTGTTGTTTGATTTGTAATGCCCTCATTTTCTCTTCCAGGAAGAATTCCAAGGTCCTATTACAGGCCAAAGTAGAAGATTCTTTTTATTCAGGGTATGCTCATACTATATTTTTTTTTAAAAATCAATCAACATCAACATTGAAAAATACTTTCACTGTGCATTTATTTACATTAACTCATAAGTTTTAATTAAGTTTTGTAGTTTATCTAAAGATATTTGACAGCAAGTGTTACAGTCTGAGATTCACTTCTGTTGCCACCTTATTGCCTTAATATCATTGCATCTCTGATCTCTTCTCTAATCCACTACTCATGTTTGTAAATACCCCAAATGGCATTCACCTATTTCACAGTTTAGTTCCATAACATTTCATGTAGGAAATGACTGTCTGAAAGATGTATTACTCCTTAAGTTCTAATGAAATATTTAGCTAAAGAAATATTAGCCAATGAGATATTTAGCTAAGGAATTACAACGTTATTATAAAGTCTAAGGAGAGCTATATGGTAAGATTTGCATTTTGGAAACTAATTCTAACAATAAATTGGAGGAGAATGGACTGAAAGAAGGAGGGAAATAACAGATATAGATAAGGAAGAAATAATACCACTCATCGAGATCATTAGGCTGCTTTCTATGAAAATTAACTTCTCTCCTTAGTTACATTGATTTGTTTCTCACTTATTATTTTCCAGCCACGCAATGGAAGAAGGTCAGAAGGTTACATTTAAAATGGTATGTGCATCACAATTCAACCCAGTTTGAAAATTTCTGTCATTTTCAGATCTTCACAAGTTAACCTATGCTCAGTTTATTTCTATTATTTGATTGCATGTGTACATTAATATTCTATATAAATATTGCAAATATAGAGCCTATGAGGACTTCATATGATGGAAGATGCTAGTATTTTTTAGGGCCAGATTTGCTTTGCCCATGTCGTGCATTCCTCACACTAAGTCACAATAGTCGTCATCAGTTTTGCAGACACTGACCTAATCATCATTTACTGTGCAAGTAGAATGTGTCAGGGATCATGTTCTTATTTTGGTAATCAGTGTCCACAATAGTGGGCCATAACTTACAGACTGGATGCATTTCTGACTTCCAAATGACCTATAGTCAAAGATTCTTTATAAGAGCTGTGATTTACTGTTTCCAGAGAACTAAGAAAATGTGGAAAGACATGAAAGCACGACTTCTACTTTGGGACTCCCAGAGTTTCCACCTCAATGCTGGAGATACAGTAGACACTTAGTAGCTATTGAATGGCCGTACACATTTAATAAATATGTTAATCTTAATATCTTATTAGGCTATGAATTTTAAAATTAAATGCAAATGCACATTGATAAATTTACACCACAGAAATAAAACTATTTCCTACTAACTTTATGTAATCCTAAATGCAGATTCTACGCTGAACATATTTTTGCAAATATTTCATTCATATAATTTATCTCAACCCTTTAATACATACATATTTCGCTTAAGAATATAAAATTCTTAATATTTTCTCATAGAAATGAAAATTAAAACACGTTATTTCCAACTAAAGAAGGTAACACCAAAATTATACAATATCTAGAAAATGAAGATAATGAAAACACTACATGTTAAAACTTATGGGACTCTGACAAAACCATATTTAGTGGAAAATTTAAGGCTTTAAACACTGTCAAGCAAGAAAAAGTGAGTGAATTAGGAATTTGTCATTAAGTTAAAAAGAACAACAAGGTGAACCTCAGGAAAGCAGAGGAAGAAAATTATAAAATGAAAGATGAAATTAATTGATTATAAAATAGTAAAATACAACAATTGGTAAATAAACCAAAAATCTTATTCTTATAAAAATCTTATTCTTTATAAAAAAAATGAAATAAACTATCCTAATTTTCCTAGCCTAATCAATGAAAAGAAGAAACCATAAATATACAGAAATACAAATGAAAAGAGGGAAATTAAAACAGATACAGAAGAAATGGGAATCATAAGAACACTTTTCAAATTTCTGTGCCTATCAGTTTGAAAACCTAGATAAAATGGAGAATATATAATACAGTAGACACTACCAAAATTGACCTCAGAAAAAAGAAAAAAAAAATCTAAGCATACTGATGGACTTGGAAAAAAAATCGAGAATGTTATCTAGAAACTCTCCCCTCAAGAGTACTAGGACAAGAAATTTCGGATTTTTCCAGCTCAGAGAAGGAAGAAAACTTTCAAAATATTTTTATGAAGTCAGCAAACACTAATACCAAAACCTTACAAAGTTAGTATAAGAAAGGAAGCTGTAGGTCAATCCTGTTTATAAATATCAATGCAAACATTTAAAAGAAATATTAGTAAATAGTATTCAGCAATACATTGAAAGAATTATATGACCCCATGAAGTGAAGTTCATTCCAGCAACTAAGATGGTTCAATATCAGGAAGTCTATGAAAATATTTTCACCATTAAAAGAAAAATAATACAGTCAACTCAGTACAGGCATACCTCCATTTTATTGCGCTTTGCTTTATTGTGCCTCACAGATATTATGTTTTTTACAATTTGAAGGTTTGTGACAACCCTGTGTTGAGCAGGTCTATCAGTGTCATTTTTTCCAAAAGCATTTTCTCGCTTCGTGTCTTATGTCTCATTTTGGTAATTCTTAGAATATTTCAAACTTTTTCATTATCATTATATTTGTTATGGTGATCTGTGATCAGTGATCTTTGATATTCTGATTAAAATTGTTTTGGGGTGCCATGATCCACGCCCATGTAAGATGGCAAACTTAATTGATAAATGTGTGTGTTCTGACTGCTCCACTGACCAGCCATTCCACGGTCACTTCTCCCTCTCGTCAGGCCTCTCTATTCCCTGAGACACAAAAATATTTAAATTAGGCCAATTAATAATCCTACAATGGCCTCTAAGGTCTCAAGTGAAAGGAAGAGTTACACGTCTCTCATTTTAAATCGAAAGCTAGAAATGATTAAGCTTAGTGAGGAAGGCATATCAAAGGCCGAGATAGGCCAAAAGCTAGGCCCCTTGTGCCAAACAGCCAAGTTGTGAATGCAAAGAAAAAGTTCTTGAAGGAAATTAAAAGTGCTACTCCAGTAAACACGTGAATAAGAAATTGAAGTAGCCTTATTGCTGATATGGAGAACATTTCAGTGGTCTGGATAAAAGATCATACCAGCCACAATGTTCCCTTGAGCCAAAGCCTAATCCAGAGCAAGGTCCTAACTCTCTTCAATTCTGTGAAGGCTGAGAGAGTTGAGGAAGCTGCAGAAGAAAAGTTTGAAGTTAGTAGAGGTTGTTTCATGAGGTTCAAGGAAAGAAGCTGTCTTCATAGCATAAAAGTTCAAGTTGAAGCAGTAAATGCTAATGTAGAAGCTGTAGCAAAATCCAGAAGATCTAGCTAAGATAATTAATGAAGGTGACTACACTGAAAAACAGATTTTCAATGTAGACAAAACCACCTTCTATTGAGAGAAAATGTCATCTAGGACTTCCAAAGCTTAGAGAGAAGTCACTGCCTGGTTTCAAAGCTTTGAAGGACAAGCTGACTCTTGTTAGGGGCTAATGCAGCTGGTGACTGTAAGTTGAAGCCAGTGCTCACTTACCATTCAGAAAACCCTAGGGCCCTTAAGAATTATGTTGAATCTACTCTGCCTGTGCTCTAAAAATGGAAAAACAAAGGCTAGATGACAGCATATCTTATGCAACAAAGTTTATTGACTATTTTAAGCCCAGTATCGAGACTTACTGCTCAGAAAAAAAGATTCCTTTCAAAATATTACTGCTCATTGACAATGCATCTGGTCATCCAGGCACTCTGATGGAGATGTACAGCGAGATTGTTTTCAAGCCTCCTAACACAACATCCCATGGATCAAGAAATAATTTCTTCAGGTCTTTTAAGAAATGCATTTCATTTAAGAAATGCATTGTGTAAGGTGATAGCTACCATAGATAGTGATTCCTCCAGTGGATCTAGGCAAAGTGTAATAAATTGAAAACCTTTTGGAAAGGGTTCATCATTCTAGATACCATTAAGAATATTTTTGATTCATAGGAAGAGGTTAAAATAACAGGAGTTTGGAAGAGGTGATACTAAACCTCATGGATGACTTTGAGGGTTCAAGACTTCAGTGGAGGAAGTAACTACAGATGTGGTAGAAACAGCAAGAGAACTCAAATTAGAAGCGGAGCCTGAAGATGTGACTGAATTGCTATAATCTCATGATAAAACTTTAGCAGATGAGCAGTTGCTTCTTATGGCTGAGCAAAGAAAGTGGTCTCTTGAGACGGAATCTACGCCCAGTGAAGATGCTGTAAAAATTGTTGAAATGACAACAATTTCAATGACAGGGATTTAGAATGTTACATAAACAGTTAGTTGATAAATCAGCAGCGGGGGGACTTCCCTGGCGGTCCAGTGGGTGGGAGGGAGGGAGACGCAGGAGGAAAGAGATATGGGAACATGTGTATATGTATAACTGATTCACTTTGTTATAAAGCAGAAACTAACACACTATTGTAAAGCAATTATACTCCAATAAAGATGTTTAAAAAAAAAAAAAGACTCCACGCTTTCACTGCAGGTAGTGCAGGTCCAATCCCCTGGTGGGGGACTAAGATCCCGCACGCTGCTCGGTGCAGCCGAAAAGAAAAACAAAGCAGCAGCAGCAGCAGGGTTTGAGAGGATTGACTCCAATTTTGAATGAAATTTTACTATGAGTAAAATGCCATCAAACAGCATTGCATGCTATCAGAGAAATTGTCCCTGAAAGGAAGAGTCAATCAATGTGGCAGACTTCACTGTTGTCTTATTTTAAGAAATTGTCACAGTCACCCCAGCCTTCAGCGACTAATACCCTGATCCCTCAGCAGCCATTAACATCTAGGCAAGACCCTCCACCAGCAAAGAGATTACGAATCTCTGAAGGCTCAGTTGATGGTTAGCAATTTTTAGCTATAAAGTAATTTTAAATTGAGGTATGTGCATTGGTCTTCTTAGACATAAAGCTACTGTGCACTTAATAAACTATTGTATAGTGTAAACATAACTTTTATATGTACCAGGAGACTAAAAAATTTGTATGACTTGCTTTATTGAGATATTCACTGGAACTGAACCTGCAGTATCTCTGAGGTATGCCTGTAGATGCTTTTGGTAAAGTTCCATGTCAATTTCTAATGTCTTCAAAGAAGATCCTGTAGAAAGAGATGAATCTTTATTAACAATATTTATATAATGGTCTGAAACAAAGTCAGTAGAAGGCTTGATAGTAAAACATTTTAGAGTATTTATATTCACATCAGAAACAAAACAAGGATACTCTGTTCTCTTTTATTTCATGTAGTTCTTATGCATTAGCCAACTCAGACAAGAAAGAAATAAAAGATACAAATATTGGAAAAGTGAAGAAAAAATTTTATGTTCTCATGGGGCATAATTATGAACTTGAATTTTCAAACTATATTTGGTATTAACTCATGTTTCAACAAAGGCTTGTTATGTTCACATCGAGAATATGAGCAGGGCTTCACTGGTGGCTCAGTGGTTAAGAATCCGCCTGCCAGTGCAGGGGACACCGGTTTGAGCCCTGGTCCAGGAAGATCCCACATGCTGCAGAGCAACTAAGCCCGTGAGCCACAATTACTGAGCCTGTGCTCTAGAGCCCGTGAGCCACAACTACTGAAGCCTGCGTGCCTAGAGCCCGTGCTCCGCAATAAGAGAAGCCATGGCAATGAGAAGTCCGCACACCACAACGAAGAGTAGCCCCTGCTCGCCACAACTAGAGAGAGACCCAACGCAGCCAAAAATAAATAAATAAATAAATTTATTTTTTAAAAAAGAATATGAACAATCATATTCCTAATTTTTCTTGTTTCAAGGAACTAAGAACAAAAAGTTAATGGAAAAGAACTGTATTTTATAATATTACAAATGTGAACAAAAAATAGTTTAATACTAAATGGAAAAAATGTCTGATTTTAACACTAAACTAAGTGTTAGAGTGCTCATAAATGTGAAATGGAATTTAATCCATGATTTGATCAAGTTAGCAAAAAATTCTCTGTGAAACTGAGAAAAACAGCTTTATTTGGATTGTTTCCAATATTAGGGCCCACATATACTAATTCACTCAGGATTTCATTTTATCTTGTCAATAAACACTTCAATAATAATTTTTCTTTGTTTTTCTCATCTGATTATCTGAGATCTTACTCTGTCCTGATGACTTATATTTATTTAGACTATGGTTAGATATAAAATAGGATGATTTAGTCACAAATACATGGGGAATAACTGTAACATATTCATAAATCTTATTGGCATCAATGAGCTTTAGGAAACTACTTTTATACAGTTAAATAATTTTTGTAAAACTTTGGAAAATACTGGCATACAGAATAAACATTTCATCAGAGAGAGATTAAATGATAATTTAAAATATGCATATTGAAGAATAGCTGAGAAATATCTCAGATGTCAGTTTTATCATACATGACAAAATATTTATAGAAATGTCTATATATAAAGGAAGTGTATGTAGACTTGTATATATGCTCATTATATACATACATTCATATACCCGTTTATACTTGAATCTAAATTCAATTTTTTTTTAACATAATGCCAACTATTTTCTGCAGAAACAACGCTATGGAATACATGATGTACTGACATTTTTTTTTTCTTCTGAAAAACAATCCTTGTTAAGTTTAACATGTTTGAGAATCCCTGTGTTGTAAGCATTCTCAGTAAAAGTTGATTGAGATTGTAAATGTTTAATTTGTTGAAAATTTAAAAAGCATCTTAAAATATTTTTCTTAGTGTTGTAATGATAGATAGTGTATAATAAAGTTGTGAATAATTATGTTCCTTAGGTCCTTGAGGCTGTTGATGGTACTCATATACAATGCTCTTTTGATGTTTTTATTAAAGGCAGTTAGTAGAGCTGAGTTTTAATGAGCGATTTTAGTTTATTCTATTTGGATTTCTTCAGTGACAAAATCACCAGCTCTTACAAAATACCAGAATGCCAAATAGCTAACAATCTTAGAACATGAATACCAACTAAAACTATACTAGTTGGAGGATTTGGCCATGATCCATCCAATAGTCCAATAAACAAGTTCTGATATATACACTGTAAAATAGATCTCTTATTGCTACTAACATAACAGGAGGCCAGCTTTTTCTACCAAGTAGTAGCATTAAGCTTATCTTTTTTTTTATTGGAGTATAGTTGATTTACAATGTTGTGTTAGTTTCTGCTGTACAGCAAAGTGAGTCAGTTATACATATACATATATCCACTCTCTTTTAGATTCTTACCCCATATAGGTCATTACAGAGTACTGAGTAGAGTTCCCTATGCTATACAGTAGGTTCTTATTAGTTATATAGTTGTTTCACCTTGCAGCATCTGAAAGGCAACCAGCCTTGTCCAGAAAGAATGCCATCTTACTAGTAGAGAATCATGAACACAGTGGGTGAACTTTTTACATCAAATCAGTGTCTAGTGGGCACAATTAACCTCATATGGATGTTGAGATTCTCTCCCTTCAGGTTCCCCTGGGTTTTCCCTTCAGATTCCCCTGGATTTTCCCTTCTGACCTGGCCTCTTGGATAACCGCCTACTCTACCAGCTGGTTGCTGGCTGATTAGAGAAGGCTGGCTCTCTGTGTGGGTAGGATTAGTTCTTATATTCTTCAGAGTATCTAACAAGCCTTTGTCTTACTAATGATGACCCCTGATTATAGCTTAAATTATGCCTTTTTCTAACAGAGTCCCTGAATTTCACTTCTTGTCAACCCACGTGAAGAACATGAGAAAGAAGGAGCAGAAGAGAACAAAAAGTATATTCTTTAAAAAAATGAATTGCCTTGATGAGATGCGGACTTGAGACAGAGAATGTTGCCAGAGCTGCTCCAGGTCTTTGCTCAAAACCTGCCAACCCCCACTTTTAGCAAGAGTTAACATAAATCTTTAAAGTCCAGAAATAAAAAAGGAAGCTACAAACAAACAAACAAAAACCAGATGGAACCAGCTAGGACCAAGATGGTGACAGATCTGACCTCCAACAGACCCTGAATCTCATTATATGCTGATTTTACTACATTAGCATATTAAATGACACACCTACTGGTGGCCAAGACTGGATATTAAGGACCAAAAAAGGATAAAAAGGGGTGGCACTCCATTCCCTTGGAAAAAACTCTGCCTCTTCCCCAGTAGACTAATGCATATGCCTCCCCATCATTAACCTCACTCCTCCTCCCTTTGTCATTACTCTTTAAAATTAAAGCCCTCTGGACACGTGGGCAAGAAGTAGATCTGTGAACTTAGTTCCTGCTTTTCCATTGTTTGGATACTGAATAAAGCTTGTGCTGTGATCTCAGCTTTGGCTTCGTTATTTGGCTGCTCGAACGTGAATGGAAAAAGAATCCTGCCCCCCCCCACCCCCGCCAAGGCAGAGAGCCATTGCCCATCTAGGGGCTGAGCAAGGTCCGTAGGACTTAATTCGGTAACAAAAGGGCTCTAAAGCTCTAAACGCATAGGCAGTGTTAGCTAGTGCTATGCACAGTAATTCAACTAGCCTGGATTTTAGATTGTCAAAATAAGAAAGGGAGTTGACTGCTAATTCAAGCAGCAGCTCCCAGGGCCTGCCGGAAATCTAGAGAGACTTGGGCCACTTACATTTTGGGGGGCTCCCCTGATATTAAAAAGAAGAAGAAGGAGAAGAAGAAGAAAGAGGAGGAGTAGAAGGGGAATGAGGGAGGAAGGGGGAAGGGTAGAGGAGGAGGAGAAAAAGAACACAACATGGTTACAAAAATAGTGTGATGTTTTAAAATATTTTATATTTAATATTAATATTTTACACACAAAACATATAGGCTATTAGGAGTGTACGATTTGTATTAACTGGGCACTACAGATGGAGTAGTCCAATGCTGAGCCCGAGTTTAAAACTGTGTCACTAAAAACATTTTTTCTTCATTTCCAAATCTTTTCGCATCTTTGTGACCATGGGTATAACCTTACTTGGCAATAACATCATATGTTTTCCTCATGTTCCTGGCAGCTCCCAGTAAACATCCTTTCCTTCATCTAAACACCAAGGAACCAAACTGTCTAGGTTTCCTACCTAAAGTCCGAGCTCCTGTCTCCTATGGCAATGGGTTTTTAAGGTGGCGGCAGAGAGCCATTTGAGAATCTGATGAAAGTTCTGGTCCTTAAATACCCCCCAAAATTTACACATACAACACAATTATGTGTGCATCGAGGGCTGGGGCTAGGCACCCCCTGAAGTCCATCCAAATATAAGCTATGGGCTCCACGTTAAGAACGTCAACTCTGAGGAGTTCTCGCCCCAGGATTTTGTTACTTCTCCATGAAGACAGGACTCAGGGATTGAAGGGTGCCGGAGGCACGGAAACAACGCGTGATTTTGGAGATGGTGGAGGGAAGGGTGGGAGGAATGCCGGCACCAGTATCATGAACGGAAGAGGCGCTGCTTGGGATAAATGCCCAAGACCAAGTGCGTCAGTACCCACAGCCACCTCCTAGGCCACGCCTCCGCGTTGCCTGGCAACAGAGCTGCGCCAGGCGCACGTGCGTCAGAGGTCCTCGTTCTCCCGGCTCCCTCCCAGTGGGCACTGGGAACAGCTAGGACCTCGGCGGGCTCCCTTGTGGCTTCGAGGGAACGTCGGAGCCAGGAGTCCCCGCCAGGAGTTAGACGACAGCGGCGTGTGAGGGGCGAGGCGGAACACCATGCAGGTGGGAGTCGCGGCCTCCAGTGAGCCTGGACACCCCAGCGCGGTCCCTGGCTGGGCCTGAGGCTGAGCACGATGGGGAGGGCGGCCTACAGGGGTTAGGTTCTAACATTTGTTTTCAGTGAGAGCTAAATTTTGCTTGCGTCTCTGTAACGATTGGAGAGAAATTCAAATTACCTCTAGGAGAACGCCGTTTTTTCAACGCTCAAGAAAGACTTCCGTTTGTCACTGGAGAAAGCCTTTGGACTGCGTTTCACACCTATATCCTGGAAATCTTACTGCTGCGCTATTTCTGACTTAAGAAATAGACCATCAGCTTTAGCCCAAGTGTGATTAAATTTAAGTATCCTGCCCCACTACATTTTAAAAAGGTCAGAGAGGAAACCCTAATAGTCGCATCTGTCTTGAGAAAGACCAGCTGTCCCTGGAATTTCTCCTACCTGATCACAAAAACTCTGTTAAACTTCCATTAATTCGTAAGAAGGTTGCTCCTCTATCTAAAGCTGCATTACTAAGCAGAAGACTGTGCTTTTATTTCCTTTTTAAAATCAGAGTAAAATTCTCTCCAACTTCAGAAAAGCTTCTTCCCACCTGCTATCCCAGATTAAAACCACTGTGATTTTTCTAGTTTTACATATTTAATTTTGGAAGTCGTTTATGCTGTATAATTTATTAGGATATTTTTAACACAAATTACATATAATTTTAAAGGATATTCCTTTTGTGTTTATAATAGATTCCTAGCAAGTGCATTTTATTCACTATGTAAAAACATTGCAAATTTGTCCTGATTTTTGTCTACTCTTCAAGAAATAGGCTGAAATGTAATTGAGAGTAGAGACGACAGCATATTAATCTTTGTTCATTTATTTATTCATTGATTTATTCAGTAGCCAGTTATTCAGTGTTTATGTGTAGTTTTGGACTTGTTCTAAAAGCTTACTGTGGGGGAATAAGAGAGAGTCAGATATAACTGTGTCATGATAAATGCCATAATACCTTTATCAAATAGATTGCGGTGCCTATTTCTATTTCTCTTATTACAATTTCATAGATAATTTCTAAAAGTAAAGGGAAGATCAGAGTATAGAGCATTTACTATTAAATCGCATTGCAACTAACTCCCAGATCAGTTAAGGAAGAGCAGTCACGGAGATGTATGAATAAAACCATAAGTATGTGATATCATGAATATCAAGAAAGAGTGTTTTAACAAGAAAAGAACGACAGACTCTCCCCAGTTCTGCCTAAGAGATCAAATACAATGAAAATCCATTGAAAATAACAACATGGAGCTCACAGGTGACCTTAGAACAGTTTTGAAAGGAGTGTTGGAGGTAGAAGCCAAATTTGGAGTAGGTAGAAGCCAAATTTGGAGTAGGTCGAAGAGTGAATGGGAGGTGGAAGTGGTTATAGCATATATAGACAGTTATTTTAAGAAGTTTGAGTAGGAAGGAGAAAAGCGAGATAGGGTGGTAGGGGGTGCAAAGTGCAGGGAGGGTTTTTTAAAAAGGTAACTGCTGGATTTTCTGATAATAGAGGGCTCAGTTATTTGGACCAACTCTCCTGCTGAATACAAATAAAAATCCTGGCTAGAATGTAGAACCTTTCTCCTTAAAAGCATCAGAGATAACGTGATAGTAAACGATGAGACCAAAATCAAAGGGAAAGTGGAAAAGCAGGTGAATGGATTTCCAGAGCTTTAAAGCCAGTTTTACCACAAGGCCATCTTAGCAATCTGCAGTTCGTTCCTAGGTGTAATCACAGGGTGACGAGGAGTCAAAGGGTATGGTCCATGAAAGCATGGGAAACTAATAGGAGTATGAACCAGATAAAAACCCATGTCTAGAGGAATTCAGGGAAGGTCGTCTTGATGCCTAATGGAGCAGTGGAGAAAAAGAAAAGCAATAAAACCTATCCCCAAGAAGTTGTGGCTTAAGAGACCTCTCATATAGATTGCAACCTAAGGCATATTGTCTGGGTGATCCAACAAACTTCAAACTGTGAATTTGATATAAATTAGTTATATACTGTAGTGCTCGTAAATACCTGGAAGAAATAGCAAATCCTCGTCCAGGAAGACATCTTTATGTTAGAATTCATGGAGATAGGTTTTCAAGGACATCAAGCAGAAATCAGTCAAAAGTAACCAAGCACACAAGGGAACAGGGCACTATGAGCATGAACCAACAAAAACAGACTTGCAGAGAGTTCAGTTATCTGAATGATCAGAAACAGGTATAAAACAACTATGCTTATTATGTTTTAAAAAACAAAAGACCAAATTGAAATTATCTTCAAAGAGTAGGAGACTATAAAAAGTGACCATAAAATTTGATGAAGACATTTCTATACACTACAATGAATAATAAAGGAAATTAAGAAAACAATTCCATGTATAATTGCATCAGAAAGAATAAAATACTCAGGAATAAACATAAACAGGGAGGCAAAAGACTTGTACAATGAAAACTACAAAACATTGCTGATAGGATCAGTGTCCTTATAAGAGGAAGATCCACTAGAGCATGCTGTCTCTCTTTGCACACACACAGAGGAAAGGCTGTGTGAGCTCACAGCAAGAAGGTGGCCTCCTGAAAACTAGGAGAAGAGTTCTCACCAGTAGCAACCCTGCTGGCACCTTGATTTTAGACTTCCAGCCTCCAGAATTGTGAGAAAATAAATTTCTATTTAAGTCACCTGGTCTGTGATATTCTGTTATGGCATCCCAAGCAGACTAACACAGGCTGCTTGAGTGTCCTCAAAACATGGCAACTGGTTTCCCCCCAGAGCAGGTGATGAGAGAGACTGAGAGGAAAAAGCAGCAGCAGTGCCTTTTGTGACTTAGTCTTAGAAATCACATAGTGTCACTTCTATCATATTTTCAGTTTATTAGAAGTGAGACAGCAGGTTCAGCGTATACTCAGTGGAAGTGGGTTAAGCTTCAACTCTCAAAAAAGGTGCATGGGGGCTTCCCTGGTGGCACAGTGGTTGAGAGTCCGCCTGCCGATGCAGGGGACACGGGTTCGTGCCCCGGTCCAGGAAGATCCCACATGCCGCGGAGCGGCTAGGCCCGTGAGCCATGGCCGCTGAGCCTGTGCATCTGGAGCCTGTGCTCCACAATGGGAGAGGCCACAACAGTGAGAGGCCCGCGTACCACAGAAAAAAAAACAAGGTGCATGAAAAAATTTGTGAATATATTTTAAAATTATCAGAATAGTTTAAAAAGAAGATTAGATATAGTTGAGGACGTTTTACAATCATATGGCCTGGGGTGGCAGAAAACTACCATTTTAATAGAGATGTTGGAGGGCAAAGTCCTGGGCTGGTAGAGTGGTGGGAGAATCATGAGGAAGTCTCAGAAAGGAAAATAACACGGAAGGGTTGATCCTTAAATTCTGCATATAAAATCCACACAAATTCTTATTTGTCAGCCAAACTCCATATGTATATAGGAGATCCCAAGGTGCCTGGCAAAAAGCAGCCACTAGAAAGTCAAAAAACTGAACTGATCTGAGGTTTTGGCTGCTGCCCATTTCAATTGAAGTAGTTTGATGTTTGAGTCCAACCAAGTTAACTGCCTTCAAGTAGGAAAATCAACATACTTTAGAGGAACATAAAAAATTGTAAATTTCTATGATGTATCATTCTGAATGTCTAGTATGCAATAAAAATTATATAAGCAAAAAGAAAAAGAATGAAAAGCCATATTCAAAATGTGACTCATATTCAAAAGCAAAGCAACCAATGGAAACAAATCCTGAGACTATCCAGATGTTGATATTAGCAAATGAAGAATATAAAGCAGCTATTATAAATATATTCAAGGACTTAAAGGAAAATAAATTAACAGTTGGAGAATCATAACAGAGAAATAGAAACAGTAACAAAACAAATGGAAATTCTTGAACTGAAAAGATCAACAACTGAAATAAAAAATTCACTGAATGGGCTTTATAGCAGACTGCAGATGGCAGAAGAGTCAAGGAACTTGGATTCATCAATAGAAAGTGTCCAACTTTAAGAACAGAGAGAAAAATATTAAAAGTCAATAGAGATTCAGTGAACTGAAGGGACATTGTTAAATTGTTAAATTGGTTAACATACATCTAACTGTAATACATGGTTAACATACATGTAACATCCTGTCAAAAATCCTAGAAGGAGAGGAAAGATGGGGTGGGGGGGGCAGGAAAAAATTAAAAAGATGATGGATAAAATTGTCCAGAGTTTGAGGGAAGACATAAACTTAACAATTTAAGAAGTTCAGGGAACTCCAAACAGGGTAAATACAAATAAAACCACACCAAGCACATAGACACACTTCTGAAATCAAAAGATAAAATCTTGAAAACATCCAGAGAAAAGACATAATGTAAAGATGTGTATGTTATGTATATACAGGAGAACAGCAATATGATTGACAGCTGACTTCTCATCAGAAACATTGGAGGCCATAAGGCTTTTAAAATGCTTTAAATGCTGGAGGGAAAACTTTCAAACCAAAATTCTATATCTAGCTAAACTATCCATCAAAAAAACTGGGAAAAAATAGATATTTTCAGAAATATGAAAACTGAGAGAATTACATTCCACAGACCTGAAGGGTAAGAAATGCAAGGAAGTTTCTTCATACTGAAAGGAAATTACATCAGGTGGAAAACTGGATCTAAAAGTAAGTGTGAAGAGCACCTTAAATGGTAAATATTTGGGTAAATTCTAAAAACTAAATATATTTATCCTCTTAATTTTCTTAAAAGACATTATAATTGTTTAGGGTAGAAATTGTAACATTGTATTATAGGGGTTCAAATATATTGTAAATATTAATATATATAACAGCAGTAAGGCAAAGGTTGGGATAGTGGTAAATGGAACTACACTAAGTGAGGTTCCCATATTTTATGTAAAATACTACAACATTAACTGTAATATGTTAAAGATACCATTATAATTTCTAGAACAATTATTAAAGCAATAATGCAAAGATGTATACCTAAAAGGCCAGTTGCAAAGAACATAATTCTAGAAAATATTTAATTAACCGAAAGAAGGCAGAAAAGGAACAGAGGAACAAAAAAGCAAACAATACTAATTAAAAACAGGAAAATAGTAGCTCTACATCTAATATTAACAATTATATTAATTTGCTGTACAGCAGAAACTAACACAACACTGTAAAGCAACTATACTCAAATAAAAATTAAAAAGACAATTATAGTAAGTGTAAATGGAGTAAACACTTAAATTAAAAAGTAGAGATTATCAGAATAGTTTAAAAAAGCAATACATAGCTACATATTGCTAAAAGAGACACACTTTAAATACAGTGAAACAGATGGGTTAAAGTAAAAGGATTGAAAAAGACATGTTATTTAAACAGTACTTAGGAATAAGGAGTATAAACTATATTAGTAACAAATAAAATAGACATCAAAATGAGGATTACTACTAGAAATAAAAAAGAACATTTTATAATGATAGGAGAAATTCATCAGGAAAATATCATAAATATAGCTGTGGATTTGCATAATCAAGCTTCAAACACATAAAGCAAAAACTGATGGAGAAATAGACAAATCCACAATCATAACTAGAGATTTTAACACCCCTCCTCCTAGTAATTGATAGAACAACTAGATACAGAAATCGCAGAATAGAAGATCTGAACAAATCTGTCAACAATCTATTGATTTGTGGAGAAAAAAGCCCATCAGTGGCAAAATACACATTCTTTTCACACCATGTAGAACATTCACTAAGATATGCCATATGCTGGGTCATAAAACAAGTAAATGCATTTCAAAAAATCAAAATCTTAACAACGTATGTTTTCCGACCATGCAGAAGTAACTTAGAAATTATTAATAAGATACCTAGAAAAGTCCAAAATATTTGAAAATTAAGCAGTATCCTTCCAAATAAAAATGTCAGCAAAAAATCATAAGATTAGAAATATTTTTAACTGAATAATAATAAAAATACAGCATACCAAAACTTGTAGGATGCAGCTAAAGAATTTGTTAAAGGAATATTTGTAGCTTTAAGTGGTTATAATTAGAAAAGAACTCCAATAAAGATGTTAAAAAATATTTTTTAATTAAAAAAAAAGACTCTAAAAAAAAGTTCTGTGTGTGCTTGAAAAGAAAAAAAAAAGAAAAGAAAGGTTTATAATTTGATCTAAGCTTCCACCTTAAAGTAGAAAAAAATATGAGCAAAACACAGTAGAGAGGCTTCTCTTTTTAAATATTTGTATTATCTGTCAGGAGTTCCCCTTTTTCATTTTTAATACTGGTGCTGTCTTCTCACTTTTTTTCTTTATCAGTCTTGGCAAGTGTTTATTTTATTAGTCTTCTCTAAGATCCAATTTTTGGCCTTGTTAACCCACTCTATTATATATTCGATTCTTATTTCATTAATTTCTGTTTTCATCTTTATTATTTCCTTCCTTCTACCTTTGGTTTATTTTGATGTTCTTTTCCCAACTTTTTAGGTTGGATGCTTGTATATTAATTTGTAAGCCTTTTCCATTTTCTAATATGTTAAATTCAGGGTGTAAAATTCCTTTCATGAACTGCTCTCGTTGCAGCCCACATATTTTTGATACGTGGCTTTATTATCATTCAATTCCTAATGCTTTTAAATTTCCATTGTGATTTCTTCTTTGACCCTTTAGTCATTTAGAATTTTTTTTTAATTCCAAATATATGATGATCTCCTAGTTATCATTTTCTTATTGATTTCTGTCTTTGGTCACTGTGCTTGAATCTGTGCACCTTTATTCAATTTCTCAGCCTCTTGGCCGCTTTCAGAATTGGTAGTTGATTGAAGGGGAATGGACCCAAACATAGAGCTTCTTTCTCTGGGTCTACTTCTCATCCAGGATTTTCTTACCATAATTCTCTTCACTGCTTTGTTGATTCTTCAGTGCCTTCAAATTAATTTTCATCTATTTTGTCCAGTTTTACTAGCTGTTCTCAGTAAGAGGCTTGATCCAAATTATCTAGTCTGCCATTACCAAGTGCAGAACTCCTGCTGATGGAGACTTAATTGTTTTAAGACATATAGAAAGAACGGCGATCAGAAGATTTTGTGGATAGAGAGACCAGTAAAAGACCAGTGTGAATAAAAAACCAAAACTTTGCCCAAAGAATATGATGAAGAGGAGAAATAAGATGATACTTGTATTAGTTATCCATTGTTGCATAACAAATCACCACAAACTTGGTGACTTAAAATAACACATTTATTATCTCAGAGTTTTTATGGGTCAAGGATCCAGGCATTGCTTAGCTGGGCCATCTGCTTCAGAGTCTCCAACAAGGTTGCAATTAAAGTGTCAGCTAGAGGGCTTCCCTGAGGGCTTCCCTGGTGGCGCAGTGGTTGAGAGTCCGCCTGCCGATGCAGGGGACGCGGG
>NC_041220.1:49872831-49874755 GCF_002837175.3 Physeter macrocephalus
GCCTGTGCGTCCGGAGCCTGTGCTCCGCAAAGGGAGAGGCCACAGCAGTGAGAGGCCCGCATACCGCAAAAAAAAAAAAGTGTCAGCTAGAGCTGGGGTTGAATCTGAAGGTACAACAGAGTACATCTGAAGGATCCCCTTCTAAGTTTATTTACATGGTAGTTGGCAGAATTCAGTTCTTTTGGAGCTGTTTGACTGAGGATCTCAGTGTCTAGCTGATTGTTGACTACATTTTCCTTGTCACATAGTTCTCTCTATGGGGGACCTCACAGTATGGCAGCTTGCTTTATCAAAGCCAGCAAGTGTGAGAGAATGCTGGCAAGATGGAAGTTACAATCTTATGGAATGAAATCAAAGAAATTATATTCTTTACCTTTGCCATATTCTATTGATTAGAAGCATGCCATGGTTCCCACCCATAATCAAGGAGAGGGGATTATGCAGGATGTGAATACCTGGAGGTGGAGCTCATTCAAGGCTATCCTTTACTTTGTTTGCAGCAGTATTTACTCATGTATATAATTAAGTTCTCCCTTTCTCTGAAAACCTCAGAGAAAAGGGACAGCAGACTAGAAAGACAATATAGTTGATATATGACAGACAATTTCAGGAAGAGCAGCAAATAAAACATCAAAGCCTAAGTAACACGGAAAACAAGGTTAAGTTTCAAATAAAGAAATTATGGTTAGACAAAAATTGAACTATGAAACGATTCCTAACCTCTTCTAAGATTTAACTTGGGAGTAAGAATTCCATGAAGCTATATAGCTGAAAAGAAGCAAGTCCACCTTGAGGTCTTGAATGCTTATGTAGAAAAAGAAAACAGTATTTCGCATGATGTGAATTGGTTTTGCCTATTATAGTCTTCAGAGAATTTTCCACGACTTGCAAGTTTCTTCATTAACATTCGATATATGTTTTTTAGATTTATTTTTTTATTAAATATCTCAGTGTAACTCTGAGGATAGAGGATGTATTCTTTTTATCAAAGTATGTAGTTGCATTACGGAACTGGGAAATGGGGAAAAAAGTAGGCCATTTTGTTCTATTCTTTGAAACTAATTTTCTAGTTTACCTGTACAGTTCATGAACAATTACATGGTTGGAAATTGATTTTACATATATTAAAATGCACAACTGTGCTAATAGATTTTTTATTTTTTTTATATAGGATCCAAATGAAGATACAGAATGGAATGAAATTTTAAGAGATTTTGGCATTCTTCCTCCAAAAGAAGAGCCAAAAGATGAAATTGAAGAAATGGTTTTACGTTTACAGAAAGAAGCAATGGGTATAGTTGTGCATTTGGTGGGCTGGGTGAAGGGAATAATACAGTTATGACAGTGATCATGTATTTCATGAATTTAGAGGGAGAGAGGACATTAGAAATAATTTAATATAAATCCCACCCATACTTTTGAAATTAAGATGCTGACACCTAAAATTTCTAATTCATTGTTGAAAGTTACATGCTAGTTAATATCAGAGCTGAAATGCCCTGGTATCTAACCTAGTGAGGTTTTTTTTCTCTATCATATTTCTCTACCTTGTGATTACTTCCTGTTTTGATCATTCTATATAAAATGTATTATTTGTCAAAATTTCCAGGTACTTGAGGAAATCTAAATTTATGAGGTCTAATTGATTTTCACATCTGCTATTTTAAAAAATTTTTTAACATCTTTATTGGAGTATAATTGCTTTACACTGGTGTGTTAGTTTCTGCTTTACAACAAAGTGAATCAGTTATACATATACATATGTTCCCATATCTCTTCCCTCTTGCGTCTCGCTCCCTCCCATCCTCCCTATCCCACCCCTCTAGGTGGTCACAAACCACCTAGCTGATCTCCCTGTGCCATGCGGCTGCTTCCCACTAGCTATCCACCCTACGTTTGGTAGTGTATATATGTCCATGCCACT
>NC_041220.1:49874767-49878101 GCF_002837175.3 Physeter macrocephalus
TGACTTACTTCACTCTGTATGACAGACTCCAGTTCTATCCACCTCATTACAAATAACTCCGTTTCATTTCTTTTTGTGGCTGAGTAATATTCCATCGTATATATGTGCCACATCTTCTTTATCCATTCATCTGTTGATGGACATTTTGGTTGCTTCCATGTCCTGGCTATTGTAAATAGAGCTGCAATGAACATTTTGGTACATGACTCTTTTTGAATTATGGTTTTCTCAGGGTATATGCCAGGTAGTGGGATTGCGGGGTCGTATGGTAGTTCTATTTGTAGTTTTTTAAGGAAACTCCATAGTGTTCTCCATTGTGGCTGTATCAATTGACATTCCCAGCAGCAGTGCAAGAGTGTTCCCTTTTCTGCACACCCTCTCCAGCATTTATTGTTTCTAGAGTTTTTGATGATGGCCATTCTGACCGGTGTGAGATGATATCTCATTGTCGTTTTGATTTGCATTTCTCTAATGATTAATGATGTTGAGCATTTCTCTCATGTGTTTGTTGGCAATCTGTGTCTCTTCTTTGGAGAAATGTCTATTTAGTTCTGCTGGCCATTTTTGGATTGGGTTGTCTGTTTTTTGGTATTGAGCTGCATGTGTGGCTTCTAAATTTTGGATATGAATCCTTTGTCAGTTGCTTCATTTGCAAATATTTTCTCTCGTTCTGAGGGTTGTCTTTTGGTCTTGTTTATGGTATCCTTTGCTGTGCAAAAGCTTTTAAGTTTCATTAGGTCCCATTTGTTTTTTTTTGTTTTTATTTGCATTTCTCTAGGAGATGGGTCCAAAAGGATCCTGCTGTGATTTATGCCATAGAGTGTTCTGCCTATGTTTTCCTCTAAGAGTTTGATAGTGTCTGGCCTTACATTTAGGTCTTTAACCCATTTTGAGTTTATTCTTGTGTGTGGTGTTAGGGATTGTTCTAATTTCATACTTTTACATGTAGCTGTCCAGTTTTCCCAGCACCACTTATTGAAGAGGCTGTCTTTTCTCCACTGTATATCCTTCCCTCCTTTATCAAAGATAAGGTGACCATATGTGTGTGGGTTTATCTCTGGGCTTTCTATCCTGTTCCATTGATCTATATTTCTGTTTTTGTGCCAGTACCATACTGTCTTGATTACTGTAGCTTTGTAGTATAGTCTGAAGTCAGGGAGCCTGATTCCTCCAGCTCCATTTTTCGTTCTCAAGATTGCTTTGGCTATTCGGGGTCTTTTGTGTTTCCATACAAATTGTGAAATTTTTTGTTCTAGTTCTGTGAAAAATGCCAGTGGTAGTTTGATAGGGATTGCATTGAATTCGTAGATTGCGTTGGGTAGTAGAGTCATTTTCACAATGTTGATTCTTCCAATCCAAGAACCTGGTATATCTCTCCATCTATTTGTATCATCACATCTGCTTTTAAATGCAGCCTGGTAGTTCTGTGAACTCTGAGGGAGTAATAGCACTTTAAACAAACCTGAAGCAGTCAGCCACAGTATAGTTTATATGCTGGAGAAACTGCAACATTAAAGATATTCTTTATCTCCATTTATCTAATATATTGTTTTTTTCTAGACATGTGACTCTAAAGTAAAGTTGGCTTTTAAATAACTCAGTTATCTACAACTTATTTTGTTTTAGTTAAACCATATGAAAAGATGACTCTTGCACAGTTGAAGGAAGCTGAAGATGAATTTGATGATGAAGATATGAGAGCTATTGAAATATATAGGTACAGTGATTCATTTGGATAATTTATGAGTTTTTGAATGAAGTATTGTAAGAATGAAACTAAGAAAAAGTCCTTTTTTGTCTACAGACTATATATATATATATTTTTTGCGGTACGTGGGCCTCTCACTGTTATGGACTCTCCCGTTGTGGAGCACAGGCTCTGGATGGGCAGGCTCGGCGGCCATGGCTCATGGGCCCAGCCGCTCCGCGGCATGTGGGATCTTCCCAGACCAGGGCACGAACCCGTGTCCCCTGCATCGGCAGGCGGACTCTCAACCACTGCGCCGCCAGGGAAGCCCTACAGACTATATTTTTAAAAGAAGAAAACTAAATTTTAATTAACATTTTAAAACTAACTCACCTTATATAAGATAGATTTTTTTTTCTTGACCTTTTTTGCCTTTGCTTAAATAAAAAACTATTCAATAATATACAGTAGAACTTCATCAAGTTACCTGTGAATAAAGAGGAAAATATCAATAGAAGGCCAATAAAGAGAGGGCCATGGTTTTCCTTCTAGCCTGATGTTTGTCAAGGGTTTCTGTCATTTAATGAATAAATAATTAGCAGTCATAAACAAATTCTTTCAGAAATTAGAACAAGTACATAGGTTTCCCAACTTATCCTGATACGAAAACTTGACAAAGAAATTGCAAAAACAGAATGCTACAGAAAAATATCTCCTATAAATGTAGGTATGAGAAATTTTGACAAAATATTAGCAAATTAAGTCCAGCAATTTAAAAGAAGAAGAATACATTCTGATCAAGTGGGATTGGTCCCAGGAATACAAGGTTGTTTTCACATGAAAAAAGATCAGTGAATTGTGTTAGAAGCAACAATACTCTGGTAGCAATGAACACACCTAGAATTCAGCTCTTGATTCACAATACTATTCTCCAATGAAAGGAACCAGTGATTCTTTTTTTTTTTTTTTTTTAGATCTTTATTGTGGTATAACTGCTTTACAGTGGTGTGTTACTTTCTGCTTTATAACAAAGTGAATCAGCTATACATATACATATATCCCCATATCTCCTTCCTCTTGCGTCTCCCTCCCAGCCTCCCTATCCCACCCCTCTAGGTGGACACAAAGCACCGAGCTGTGTGGCTGCTTCCCACTAGCTATCTATTTTACATTTGGTAGTATATATAAGTCCATGGCACTCTCTCACTTCGTCCCAGCTTACCCTTCCCCCTCCCTGTGTCCTCAAGTTCATTCTCTACATCTGTGTCTTTATTCCTGTCCTGCACCTAGGTTCTTCAGAACCATTTTTTTTTTAGATTTCATATGTATGTGTTAGCATATGGTATTTTTTTTTTTTTTTGACTTACTTCACTTTGTATAACAGACTCTAGGTCCATCTTCCTTACTACAAATAACTCAATTTCCTTTCTTTTTATGGCCGAGTAATATTCCATTGTATATATGTGCCACATCTTCTTTATTCATTCATCTGTCAGTGGACACTTAGGTTGCTTCCATATCCTGGCTATTGTAAATAGTGCTGCAGTGAACATTGTGGTACATGACTCTTTTTGAATTATGGTTTTCTCAGGGTATATGCCCAGTAGTGGGATTGCTGGGTCGTATGGTACTTCTATTTGTAGTTTT
>NC_041220.1:49878252-49879826 GCF_002837175.3 Physeter macrocephalus
TAATGATTAGTGATGTTGAGCATTCTTTCATGTGTTTGTTGGCGATCTGTATATCTTCTTTGGAGAAATGTCTATTTAGGTCTTCTGCCCATTTTTGGATTGGGTTCTTTGTTTTTCTGTTATTGAGCTGTATGAGTTGCTTGGAAATTTTGGAGATTACTCCTTTGTCAGTTGCTTCATTTGCAACTATTTTCTCCCATTCTGAGGGTTGTCTTTTGGAGTTGTTTATGGTATCCTTTGCTGTGCAAAAGCTTTTAAGTTTCATTAGGTCCCATTTGTTTATTTTTGTTTTTATTTCCATTACTCTAGGAGGTGAGTCAAAAAGGATCTTGCTGTGATTTATGTCATAGATTGTTCTGCCTATGTTTTCCTCTAAGAATCTGATAGTGTCTGGCCTTACATGTAGGTCTTTAACCCATTTTGGGTTTATTTTTGTGTATGGTGTTAGAGAGTGTTCTAATCTCTTTCTTTTACATGTAGCTCTCCAGTTTTCCCAGCACCACTTATTGAAGAGGCTGTCTTTTCTCCATTGTATAGTCTTGCCTCCTTTATCAAAGATAAGGTGACCATATGTGTGTGGGTTTATCTCTGGGCTTTCTATCCTGTTCCATTGATCTATGTCTCTGTTTTTGTGCCAGTACCATACTGTCTTGATTACTGTAGCTTTGTAGTATAGAGATTGCTTTTGCTATTTGGGGTCTTTTGTGTTTCCATACAAATTGTGAAATTTTTTGTTCTAGTTCTGTGAAAAATGCTAGTGGTAGTTTGATAGGGATTGCATTGAATCTGTAGATTGCTTTGGGTAGTAGAGTCATTTTCACAATGTTGATTCTTCCAATCCAAGAACATGGTATATTTCTCCACCTATTTGTATCATCTTTAATTTCTTTCATCAGTGTCTTATAGTTTTCTGCGTACAAGTCTTTTGTCTCCTTAGGTAGGTTTATTCCTAGATATTTTATTCTTTTTGTTGCAATGGTAAATGGGAGTGTTTTCTTAATTTCACTCTCTGATTTTTTATCATTAGTGTGTAAGAATGCCAGAGGGCTTCCCTCGTGGTGAAGTGGTTGAGAGTCGGCCTGCCGATGCAGGGGACATGGGTTCATGCCCCGGTCCGGGAAGATCCCACATGCCGCGGAGCAGCTAGGCCCGTGAGCCATGGCCGCTGAGCCTGTGCGTCCAGAGCCTGTGCTCTGCAACGGGAGAGGCCATAACAGTAAGAGGCCCGCATACCGCAAAAAAAAAAAAAAAAAAAAAAAAGAATGCCATAGATTTCTGTGTATTAATTTTGTATCCTGCTACTATACCAAATTCTTTGATTAGCTCTCGTAGTTTTCTGGTAGCATCTTTAGGATTCTCTATTTATAGTATCATGTCATCTGCAAACAGTGACAGCTTTACTTCTTCTTTTCCAATTTGGATTCCTTTTATTTCTTTTTCTTCTCTGATTGCTGTGGCTAGAACTTCCAAAACTAAGTTGAATAAGAGTGGTGAGAGTGGGCAACCTTGTCTTGTTCCTGATCTTAGTGGAAATGGTTTCAGTTTTTCACCATTGAGAACAATGCTGGCTGTAG
>NC_041220.1:49880574-49882562 GCF_002837175.3 Physeter macrocephalus
CATTTATTTCTGATCTGATCTTTATGATTTCTTTCCTTCTGCTAACTTTGGGGTTTTTTTGTTTTTCTTTCTCTAATTGCTCTAGGTATAAGTTTAGGTTGTTTATTTGAGATGTTTCTTATTTCTTGAGGTAGAATTGTATTGCTATAAACTTCCCTCTTAGAACTGCTTTTGCTGCATCCCGTAATTTTTGGTTCATCGTGTTTTCATTGTCATTTGTTTCTAGGTATTTTTTGATTTCCTCTTTGATTTCTTCCATGATCTCTTGGTTATTAAATAGTGTATTGTTTAGCTTCCATGTGTTTGTATTTTTTACAGATTTTTTTCCTGTAATTGATACCTAGTCTCATAGAGTTGTGTTCGGAAAAGATAGTTGATATGATTTCAGTTTTCTTAAATTTACCAAGGCTTGATTCATGACCCAAGATATGATCTGTCCTGGAGAAAGTTCCACGAGCACTTGAGAAGAAAGTGTATTCTGTTTTTGGATGGAATGTCCTATATATATCAGTTAAGTCCATCTTGTTTAATGTATCATTTAAAGCTTGTGTTTCCTTATTTATTTTCATTTTGGATGATCTGTCCATTGGTGAAAATGGGGTGTTAAAGTACCCTACTATGATTGAGTTACTGTCAATTTCCCCTTTTTATGGCTGTTAGCATTTGCCTTATGTGTTTAGGTGCTCCTATGTTTGGTGCATAAATATTTACAGTTGTTATATCTTCTTCTTGGATCGATCCCTTGATCATTATATAGTGTCCTTCTTTGTCTCTTGCAATAGTCTTTATTTTAAAGTCTATTTTGTCTGATATGAGAATTGCTACTCCAGCTTTCTTCTGATTTCCATTTGCATGGAATATCTTTTTCCAACCTCTTACTTTCAGTTTGTATGTTTCCTTCAGCCTGAAGTGGGTCTCTTGTAAACAGCATATATACAGGTCTTGTTTTTGTTTCCATTCAGTGAGCCTGTGTCTTTTGGTTGGAGCATTTATTCCATTCACCTTTAAGGTAATTATCAATATGTATGTTCCTATTACCATTTTCTTAATTGTTTTGGGTTTGTTATTGTAGGTCTTTTCCTTCTCTTGTGTTTCCTGCCTCTAGAAGTTCCTTTAGCATTGTTGTAAAGCTGGTTTGGTGATGCTCAATTCTCTTATCTTTTGCTTGTCTGTAAAGGTTTTAATTTCTCCATTGAATCTGCATGAGAACCTTTCTGGGTAGGGTAATCTTGGTTGTAGTTTTTTCCCTTTGATCACTTTAAATATGTCCTGCCACTCCCTTCTAGCTTACAGAGTTTCTGCTGAAAGATCAGCTGTTAACCTTATGGGGATTCCCTTGTATGTTATTTGTTGCTTTTCCCTTGCTGCTTTTAATATTTTTTCTTTGTATTTAATTTTTGATCATTTGATTAATATGTGTCTTGGCATGTTTCTCCTTGGATTTATCCTGTATGGGACTCTCTGTGTTTCCTGGACTTGATTATTTACTTTCCCGTATTAGGGAAGTTTTCAACTATAATCTCTTCAAATATTTTCTCAGTCCTTTTCTTTTTCTCTTCTTCTTCTGGGACCCCTATAATTCGAATGTTGGTGCATTTAATTTTGTCCCAGAAGCCTCTGAGACTGTCCTCAATTCTTTTCATTCTTTTTTCTTTATTCTGCTCTATGGTAGTTTTTTCCAATATTTTATCTTCCAGGTCACTTATCCATTCTTCTTCCTCAGTTATTCTGCTTTTGATTCCTTCTACAGAATTTTTAATTTCATTTATTGTGTTATTCATCATTGTTTGTTTGCTCTTTAGTTCTTCTAGGTCTTTGATAAACGTTTCTTGTAATTTCTCCATTCTGTTTCCACGGTTTTGGATCATCTTTACTGTCATTACTCTGCATTCTTTTTCAGATAGACTGCCTATTTCCTCTTCATTTGTTTGGTCTGGTAGGTTTTTACCCTTGCTCCTTCATCAGCTATGTGATTCTCTGTCTTCTCA
>NC_041220.1:49882689-49911320 GCF_002837175.3 Physeter macrocephalus
TTTTGCCTAACTTTCTGTGTTTGGGGTCTCCTTTTCACAGGCTGCAGGTTCATAGTTCCCATTGTTTTTGGTGTCTGCTCCCGGTTGCTAAGGTTGGTTCAGTGGGTTGTAGGCTTCCTGGTGGAGGGGACTGGTGCCTGTGTTCTGGTGGGTGAGGCTGCATCTTGTCTTTCTGGTGGGCAGGACCATGTCCGGTGGTGTGTTTGGGGTGTCTGTGACCTTATCATGATTTTAGGCAGCCTCTCTGCTAATGGATGGAGTTGTGTTCCTGTCTTGCTAGTTGTTTGGCATAGGGTGTCCAGCACTGTAGCATGCTAGTTGTTGAGTGGAGCTGGGTCTTAGCATTGAGATGGAAATCTCCTGGAGAGCTTTTGCCATTTGATATTATGTGGAGCCAGGAGGTCTCTGGTGGATCAATGTCCTGAACTCGGGTGTCCCACCTCAGATGCACAGGCCTGACACCCTGCTGGAGCACCAAGACCCTGTCAGCCACGTGACCACGTACGTGGGGAGTTTCTCGCCTTTTGGGAAGTCTGAGGTCTTCTGCCAGCATTCAGTAGGTGTTCTGTAGGAATTGTTCCATCTGTAGATGTATTTCTGATGTATTTGTGTGGAGGAAGGTGATCTCCATGTCTTACTCCTCTGCCATCTTGAAGGTCTCCTCCGGAACCAGTGATTCTTAAAGAACTGCTTTATTCAACAGTGTGAGTTGAGAAAGAACAGTATGAGTCTGGGATATTTTGTAGTATTAGAAAGTTAAGGAAGTGCTAAAAACTTTTTTCAAGGCACAGGAGACAAACTAAAAGATCTCAGATTGGCCAGAGTTGGAACAACTTGAACAACAAAATTAATTACTATAATAGTGAATTATAAAATAAGTAATAAAATAATTATCCTTGAGTCCATAGTGACATAGATAAGTAAATGAATAAAAGAACAAATTCAGAGGAAGTAACAATTCTTCCTCACTGAAGAATTCCAATTAATAAGTGTAGACAGAATGAGGAAAATAGAAAGATCACCATTAAAACACCATAGTAATAATCCCCCATGGGCAAGATCTGGTGATAGATGCTAAAATGAGTGGGTGAAAGTTTAAATAGAAACAGGATATTTGCATAATTTCAAAGTATTGCCCCCAAATGTTTAGTAATTACAGAGGAAATAGTAAGTTTACAGTGTAGAATATTGGCAGACCCCATCTTAGGGATGTGACCAAAGTTAACATCACCAGTAATACACATTGACATCAAGTAACTCCTGATATAATGTGCTGAGGAGGACTCATCAGCTCTGTAGTATCCTTCTCTGTAGTATCCTTCTCAATAATGCATAGCATCAGTCTAATCATAAGAATGCATTAGAGAAACCCAAATTTGAGGGATTTTCCTAAAATGACTGGCCAAGTGGACAGCAGGAAAGGTGAAGTAGAAAGCTCCAGGAATCCATCTGTCCACCTAGGTAGCAATTGTACTGGCAGAAACAGTCTGAAATTATGGCTTTGGAACTCTTGACTCTATTTGTTTATTTTTGTTTTGTTTTGTTTTGTTTTTGCGGTACGTGGGCCTCTCACTGCTGTGGCCTCTCCCGTTGCGGAGCACAGGCTCCGGATGCGCAGGCTCAGCGGCCATTGCTCACGGGCCCAGCCACTCTGCGGCGTGTGGGATCCTCCTGGACCGGGGCACGAACCTGTGTCCCCTGCATCGGCAGGCGGACTCTCAACCACTTTGCTACCAGTGAAGCCCTTTGGAGTCTATTTGAACACTTGTAGCTTACAGCATAAAGCTTGGCTGGTAAATTTCAGTTAGTGTTGGTTGATTTCAGCCCTCGGAGTAGTAACAGCTATCCATCCTTCACCTCCCAGCCCCATGGCAGCCAGCTGTTTCAACAGCATCCTCTGTTTATTGCTGGAGCCAGGGTAGGCAATAAGGACTTTGTCCTCAAATATCAGGATTCTGTGATCTGATTGCAGATTGCTGCTCTGAATGCAGAGGTACAGACCCAGAGACTGGCAGTCATTGTGTCAACCCTCACTGGCTCAAGTGGTTTCCAGGAGATTTTAAGGAGCCACTTCTGGTTTCTTTTTTTTAACATTCAAAAACAACCATATATATGGGGAAATTTAGAAAGCCTTGGGAAAGTTGAAGGCTCAGAAAAGACCTGAGAAGACTTTATGCTTTCACCTGAGGCTGATCCTGGCACAGACACACCCAATGTAAAAAAACAAAAACAAAAACATGGGTTAGAAGAAGAATCTGATTTCTAGAGTTACCAATTGAATGAAATATTCAGTTTTCAACAACAACAAAAAAATCAGGCATAAAAAGAAACAGGGAAGTATGGCCCAGACAAAGGAACAAAATGAATCAATACAAAATATACCTGAGGAAGCCAAAGTGTCAGACTTACTAGACAAAGACTTTAAGACAACTTAGTTAAAGATGCTCAAAGAGCTAAAGGAAGACATGGACAAAGACAGGAAAACATCATATGAACAAAATGAGAATAACAATAGAGAGATCGGAATTATAAAAAGGAACCAAAAAGACATTCTGAAGCTAAAAAGTACAATAATTGAATTGGAATATACACTAAAGGGCTTCAAAAGCAGATATGAACCAGCAGAAGGCAGAGAAAATTTGAAGATAGGACAATTGAAAGTATTGAGTCTGAGAATAAAGAAGAGAGAACAGAGCCTAACTGGCCTTGTGGTACACTACTAGGTGAACTAGCATATATAGTATGGGAGTCCCAGCAGAGGAAAAGAGAAAGAAAGGGGCACAAATCATATTTGTAGAAATAATGGCTGAAAACTCCCCAAATTTGACAAAAGGCATAAATGTACAAATCCAAGGTGCTCAATGGACTCCAAGTAGGATAAACTCAGAGACCCACACAAAGACACATCCCTTAAAAAGACTATCAGCCAATTTCTCCTCAGAAATCTTAGAGGCTGCAAGAGAAAAAAAAACACCTGTCGGTCAAGAATTCCATATTTGGCAAAACTATGCTACGAGGATGAAGGAGAAATTAAGACATTCCTAGATAAAATCTAAGTGAGTTTGTTACTACAGCAAGTCCCCTACATATGAACGAGTTCCATTCTGAGAGCACATTCGTAAGTCTAATTTGTTTGTAAGTCCAACAAAGGTAGCCTAGGTACCCAACTAACATGATTGGCTATATAGTACTGTACTATAATAGGTTTATAAACCTTTCACACAAAACATAAAAAACAAACACAAAAAATAAAACATTTTTAATCTTAACCTTGGAAAGTACAATAGTATAGTACAACAGCTGGCACTTCTTAGCAGTACCAGCTATATCACTGCTGCTTTTACGCTTGTTTCTTGACATCCTGGGCTTGAAATAAAGATACTGCACTACTGTACTGTATACAGTACTGTACAGTAAAGGACCAAAAGTACAACCACTTGTAGAGGATGCATGCATGTGACAATGTACACCGGACACGTGAACTAACTTACGTGATTGGACATGGAAACGCACGTTCGCATCTTTTAAAGTTTGCAACTTGAAGGTTCGTATGTCGGGGACTTACTGTATTAGAATTCCCCTAAAAATTAGCTAAAGGAGTGTCAGCCTGAAATTAAAGGGCACTAGACAGTAACTCAAAACCATACGAAGAATAAATATCATAGGTAAAGGTAACTGTATAGGTAAATATAAAAGCCAATATTACTGTATTTTTGGTTTTTAACTCCCTTTTTAGTATATGATTTAAAAGGCAATTTTATAAAACAATAATTATAAATCGATGTTAATGGACACAGTATATAACAATGTAGTCTGTAACAATAATGATATAAAGAGGGAGGTCATGAAGAGCCTAGGGGTAGGACGGGAATAAAACACAGACCTATTAGAGCATGGACTTGAGGATATGGGGAGGGGGAATGGTAAGCTGTGACGAAGTGAGAGAGTGGCATGGACATATATACACTACCAAATGTAAATTAGATAGCTAGTGGGAAGCTGCCGCATAGCACAGGAAGATCAGCTCGGTGCTTTGTGACCACCTAGAGGAATGGGATAGGGAGGGTGGGAGGGAGGGAGACGCAAGAGGGAAGAGATATGGGAACATATGTGTATGTATAACTGATTCACTTTGTTGTAAAGCAGAAACTAACACACCATTGTAAAGCAATTATACTCCAATAAAGATTTTTAAAAATAAATAAATAAATAAAAATAAAGAGGGAGGAATGAAGATGTATGAGAGCAGAGTGTTTGTATGCTATTGAAGCTAAGTTGGCATTATTCACAATAGGTTATTGTAAGATATTAATTTTAATCCTTAAGGTAATCACTAAGAAAAAACTAAAAGAATACAGAAAAGGAAAGAGAAAGGAAATCAAAATGGTATACCACAATACAAAAATACAAAAAGAAGCAATGATGGAAGAATTGAGGAACAAAAAGCATGTAAGATATAGAAATACAGAAAAGAGCTAAATGGCAAAAGTAAGTCCTTCCTTTTCAGTAATTACTTTGTTGTGTCAGTCCCAACCTATCGATAGTGATGCTATTCACTAGGAATGCCTGAGGCACTCACCTCCTGGATTACTCATAGCTGTGACTGGACCGGTTCCTGTGGTTTGTATTATGACTGTAGGATGCACTTCAGCAAGAAGCTTTGAGAGAACTTCGAGGAACAAGATTCATTCCTCAGAAATCCTGAAGAACACACAGCATGCCTGAGGGACACTCAGCCAGGTCTGGTGGAGGGGTGGGAGTGGGACCTGGGTCTGTGCCTTTATTAGAGTCCATTGATGGGGTATCTAGGTTTCACGGGTTCACTCTTCATTGGCTAATCTAGAGCATAAGAGCTGGAATTAGAGCACAGGAAGGGAGAAGAGGGGTCACTCAAGTGGTCAGTTATCTAGGTTACCCAGGGCTCTCTGAAGGAAAGACTTTCATGGGTGGGAGCAGCCTAATTCCTTATCTGGTTGTTTTGCTAGTAGCTGTGTCATACAGCTGGCAGTATGGTTTTCAAGATGGATGTCTTTTGAAATAGGAGCCTCAGTAATCAAAAGCCTAATGTCAGGCATTTACATTACATACTTTAAATGGATTTTAAATTAATCCAAGTAATCTAAAATTAAAGGTAGAAATTGGCAGAATGAATAAAAAGAAACACATCCAGATCCTAGAAACTAAGCAATCTTGAGAAAGAACAATGTTGGAAGACCAATACTTCCTGATTTCAAAACTTACTACAAAGCAACAGTCATCAAAACAGTGTTATAGTGACATAAGGATAGACATACAGACCAGAGGAATAGAATAGAGAGACCAGAAGGAAACTCTCATAAATAGTCAAATGATTTTTCAACAAGGTGTCAAGAACATTCAATGGGGAAAGGACAATCTTTTCAACCAATGGTGCTAGGAAAACTGGATATCCACATGCAGAAGAATAAAGTTGGACTCCTACCTCATATCATATATAAAGATTAACTCAAAATGGATCAAAGACCCAAATGTAAGAACTAAAACTATAAAACTCTTCAGACAAAACACAGGGGAAAATGTCCATGACATTGGATTTGGAAATGATTTCTCGGATGACACCAAAAATAACAAAAGGCAACAAAAAGGAAAAAATAGATAAATTTGACTTCATCAAAATTTAAAATATTTGTGCATCAAAGGACACTATAAAGAAAGTGAAAAGACAACCCACAGAATGGGAGAAAATATTTGCAAATTAGATACGATAAGGGATTACTAACAAGAATATATAAAGAACTCATAAAACTCAACAACAAAAAAACCAAATAACTTAATTAAAAAACATGCAAAGGACTTGAATAGACATTTCTCCAAAGAAGGTATACAAATGGAAAATAAGCACATGAAAATATGCTTAATATCATTAGTTATTAAGGAAATGCAAATCAAAACCACAGTGAGTTTCCATTTCACTCCCACCAGGGTGGTTATAATAAAGAAGACAGAAAAATAACAAAAATATTGGTGAACAGGTGGAGAATTTTGAGCCACCATACATTGCTGGTGGGAATGTAAAATGATGCAGTCTGGAATTTCTTCAAATATTAAACATAGAATTACCATGATCCAGCAATTCCACTCCTAGATATGTACACCCAAGAGAATCGAAAACACAAAACGTGTACATGAATGTTCATAGCAGTAGCATTCACAATAGCCAAAAAGTACAAAGAAACTTACTGTCCATCAACTGGTGAGTGGATAAACAAAATATGGTGTATTCATACAACGGAAAATTATTCAGCCATGTAAAGAAATGATGAACTGGTACATGCTACAACAGGACTGAACCTTGTAAATGTTATGCTAAGGAAAGAAGCCAGTGACAAAAGGTCACATTTTATATGAGTCTACTTATATGAAATGTTCAGAATAGGAAAATTTATAGAGACAGAAAGCAGATTATTAATTTCCAGGGCCTGGGATGGGGGGATAGGGAATAACTACAAATGGATATGGGGTTTCTTTTAGTACAATAAAACTATTCTGGAACTAGATAGTGGTAATGGATGCACAGCTTTGTGATTATTTTAAAAATCACTGAGTTATACACTTTAAATTGTTGAATTTTATTGTATATGAATTATGTTACAATTTAAAACTAAAGATTTTGGAGGAACTGGAATTCTCATATGATAACTTTGGGAAATAGTTTGGCAATTTCTTCTAAAGTTATATATGCATTTAACATATAACCTATCAATTAAATTCCTGGATATTTACTTGAGAGAATTGAAGGTAGATGTCAATACAAAGACTTGTACATGAATATTCATAATAGCCAGAAACTGGAAACAACCCAAAAGTCCATCAATATGATAAATGAATGCAAGGTGAATGAATAAGCAAACTGTAGTGTGTTCATGAAAGGGAATACTACTCTGTAAGAAAGTAAGCAAACTACTGATACACACAAACTTTGGTGAAATTTGAAAACATTATATGGAATTAAAGAAGCCAGACACAGGAGAGTATCTGATACATGATCATATACATCATTTTTAAAATGAAAAAATAGTTTCCAAAATAGATACAATAAGAGAGAGAAAAGCATAATTAAGAAGATAGCCTGCTTCCTAAAATTTATTGTATAGCTGATTTTTCTCTACTTTTCAAGGCACAGATAATCCCTATATTTTTATTAAGATGAAAAGCTTACTAATAAATTGCATATGACACTGTTACATTTATTGATAATATAATCTTACTATCACAATCAGACAAGTCTAGTACACACAGGAAATAATAGACTCATGGATCTTAAGTTGGTTAGTCAAAATAATCACCTAGCTTTACTACTAAAAATTTTGATTTCTTGTGTGAATTGATTTCATGATAATATAATAAGCTAAATTCAGACTGTGGGAAAGTTTGGACAAGCAATCTAGTTTCCTTTAACAAAGAAATTTCTAGGGGAAAAATAGATGGAAAAGAATCTGTGTATTAAATGAGATTTAAGAGATATAATAACCACTCTATAAATCTAATTTGGATTCCCACTTGAATAAACAAACTTTAAATATGGGGCCAGAACTTAATGCTACTGAACTGTAACTTAAAAATGGTTAACATGGTAAATTTTATGTTATGGATATTTTATAACAATTAAATAAAAATTTTAAATGGAGAAAATAGGGTTATTTGAACATCTGAATATATTAAGGAATTACCATTGTTTTATATATGATTATGCCATGTGAATTAAAAATTTTAAAGTATCCTCGTCTTTTAGAGATATATAATGAAATATTTACAGATGAAATGACATGATGTCTTATATTTGCTTCAAAATAGCCCTTGAATTGGAGTTGTACTTTTGATGTGGAATATGCAAGGGAAAGAACTTCTGTGTGTAATATCTCTTTAATCTCTGTGGCAGAGACTGTTTGGGTGTTCATCAGTATAGCTTCCTCTTCCAGGACTCCCAGGAAGACTAACTCCCAGGGAGTTAGTGGGTGTTGAGATGAAAGAGAATTGGCCATAGAAATTATTGATGGAAGATGCATACATCTGGGGTTGCTTTACTACTGTAAGTGTTAATAACCATCCATAATATAAAGTTAAAAATACACATTCCTGAGACCAGTAACAAGAGGTAATATTCAGTAACTTCGGGTTGAGTCTCAGGAATATGGCCTTCTGTGGAACCTGCCATTCCTAAGTAATTCTCATGTGGGATGTCCACATGCCTCAACTTGATAAATACTGCTTTAGATTAATCTCACTTTTGAAACATAGATGCAAAAATCTTAAATGCAATATTAGCAAATAAAACAGTGTATTAAAATAATCATATATAGTGAATAATTAGGGTTTATTCAAGGAATGCAAGGATCATTCAACAATCACAAATCTATTGATACAGTCATGTCAGCAGAATTCATTAAGATAATGCTAGCTGCTGTAACAAACAAGTGCAAAATCTCAGTGATTTCACACAGGAAAGTTCCTCACTCACAGATGATGCATGTTTTACAAGCTTCTTCTGAGCAGCTCTTCTCCAGGTGATGACTAGGGACCTGGGCTCTTTTTTTTTTTTTAATTGGAGTATAATTGCTTTACAATGTTGTGTTACTTTCTGCTGTACAATGAACAGAATCAGCTATATGTATACCTATATCCCCTCCCTCTTGGACCTCTCTCCCACTCCCCACCCCATCCCACCCATCTAGGTCACCACAGAGCACAGAGCTGAGCTCTCTGGGCTATACCGCAGGTTCCCACTAGCTATCTATTTTACACGTGGTAGTGTATTTATGTCAAACCTAATCTCCCAATTCATCCCACCATCCCCTTCCCCCACTGTGTCCATTCTCTACATCTGCATCTCTATTCCTGCTCTGCCAATAAGTTCATTTGTACCATTTTTCTAGATTCCACACATATGTGTTAATATACGATATTTGTTTTTCTCTTTCTGACTTCACTCTATATGACAGACTCTAGGTCCATCCACATCTCTACAAGTGACCCAATTTCATTCCTTTTTATGGCTGAGTAATATTCCATTGTATGTATGTACCACATCTTCCTTATCCATTCATCTGTCGATGGACATTTAGGTTGTTTCCGTGTCCTGGCTAATGTAAATAGTGCTGCAATGAACATTTCATTAGGGGCTTCATCATCTCAGAATCCTTAACATCCAGGCTTATGGACCAGGAAGACAGTATGAAAGATGGGATGGGACATTTCAGGGATAAGTCATAGAAATGTACATACCATTTTCACACATGTTCCATTGGACGTAATCCAGTCTCATGGCCCTAATCTAACTGCCAAGGATGCTGGCAAATATAGTCTTCCTGGGAGTCCTGGAAGAGGAAGCTATACTGATGAACACCCAAACAGTCTCTGCCACAGAGATTAAAGAGATATTACACATAGAAGTTCTTTCCCTTGCATATTCCACATCAAAAGTACAACTCTAATTCTGGTCACCAAATTCTAGTATTATTTCAGTATCTCTGCTGTCACTTTGGATCTAAGGAAAAAGGAACCTGTAGCCTTTTAAAATTTTACTTATTGTTAAGAAGAGAAAATTCTGTAGTAGTCTTGATAGTGCTGATTTAAAGCAAATCCCTCATGTAAAGCCAAAACAAAAGAGCAATGACAAAAAAAAACGTTAAGACTTTTTTATAAAGCAGTTTTAGGTTCACAGCAAAATTGATGGAAGGCATAGATTTCTAATATACCTCCTGCCCCACACATAACATAACCTCCCCCATTGTCAATATTCCCCACCAGAGTGATATATTTGTTATAATTTATGAACCTACATTGATACATCAGAATCACCCAAAGTCCATAATGTACATTTTAGTTCATTCTTGGGTTTGGACAAATGTATGATGACATATATCCATCATTATGGTACCATTCACAGTATTTTCACTGCCCTAAAAATCCTCTGTGGTCTGCCTATTCATTCTTCTCCCCTGCCAACCCCTGATCTTTGTACTGTCTCCACTGTTCTACCTTTTCCAGACTGTCATATAGTTGGGATCATATAGTATGTAGCCTTCTTAGATTGGCTTCTTTCACTTAGTAATATGCATGTAAGGTTTCTCCATGTCTTTCCATGGCTTGATAGCTCATTTCTTTTTAGCACTGAATAATATTTCATTATCTGGATATACCACAGTTTATTTATCCATTCACCTACTGAAGGACATCTTAGTTGCTTTCAACTTTTGGCAATTATTTATTTATTTATATATTTATTTTTGGCTGCATTGGGTCTTCGTTGCTGTGCAGGGCTATCTCTAGTTGCGGTGAATGGGGGCTACTCTTCGTCGTGGTGCGTGGGCTTCTCATTGCGGTGGCTTCTCTTGTTGTGGAGCACGGGCTCTAGGCGCGTGGGCTTCAGTAGTCATGGCACGCGGGCTCAGTAGTTGTGGCTTGTGGGCTCAGTAGTTGTGGCCTGTGGGCTCTAGAGCGCAGGCTCATTAGCTGTGGCGCACGGGTTTAGTTGCTCCATGGCATGTGGGATCTTCCCAGAACAGGGATCGAACCCGTGTCCCCCCTGCATTGGCAGGTGGATTCTTAACCACTGTGCCACCAGGGAAGTCCCCAACTTTTGGCAATTATGAGTAAAGTTGCTGTAAACATCTGTGTGCAGGTTTTTGTGTGGACATGTTTTCAACACCTCTGGGTAAATATCAAGGAGCTTCATAGCTGGATCAAATGATAAGAGTATGTTTAGTTTTGTAAAAAAAAAAAAAAGCGGCCAAACTGTCTTCCAAAGTGCCTGTACCATTTTTCATTCCCATCAGCGATGAACGAGAGTTCCTGTTTCTCCAGTTCTCTCCAGCATTTGGTGTTATCAGTGTTCCAGGTATTGGCCATTCTAATAGGTGTGTAGTGGCCTCTCATTGTTTTAATTTTGTTTTCCTGTTGACATAGATGTGGAGCATCCTTTCATATGCTTATTTATCATCTGTATATCTTCTTTGGGGAGGTGTCTGTTAAGACCTTTGGCCCATTTTTAAAATCAGGTTGTTTTCTTATTGTGGAGTTTTTAGAGTTTTGTATATTTCAAATAACAGTCCAGTTCAGATACGACTTTTGCAAATATTTTCTCCCAGTCTCTGCTAAGGAGGTAGGTTCCTAGAGACAACTGTTACAGGGTTTTTCTGATCGCCAGAGTAGGGGATACTAGGGCACAATTGGAATGTTAGTTCCAGATTCCCCAGTTTCTGGATTGCAGTGGAGAAAGCTGTTCCCTTGGCAGACCAGTTTTGCAAAATTGTTCTGGGAGTCTTCCTGGTAGCCCAGTCTGGAGCCTCCTCCTTCATCTTTCCATTAAGTTTGTAAAGCACTTAATTCCTCAGATTAAGCTTCTTGATGCTTAAAATAGCTAGAGGACTTTCTGTTTATGCAACTGAATCACGACTGGTATGACTGTTAGGTGAAAAATGCAGGCCATTGAACACTCTGTCACTTCCTGATGGCAAAGCTAACCCAGGTTTTTATGTCTTTCCCTGCCCAATTCTGTTGAAAGTAAAGAAAAATGAGGAGGAGAAGGTGGAAGAGTGGAGGAAGAGGAAAAATAGTTGATAGCTGCACCATTAAGTAGGGCCTAGTGCCATCATTGGAACAAAAACTTTTTGAAAATTCTGAAAGATATTAAGCCAATGCGATCAAATTGAGGGAAATTAATGATAGTGATGCCAAATATTCAGTGTAAACAAAATAGGGCTCCCAAACGCTCTCTGGAGTGACTGTAAGTTATGAATATCTGGGCCAGTAGAAGGAAAATTGAAGACCTTCAGTTTGAAAACTGAGAGGGCCCTAGACTTGGATTACTGTTCTTGACATTCTCCTCTAGGCTTAATTTTGCTGGGATTACTTGTTATATAAAGTGAGTGGTCTTACTGGACATGTTTCTAATATGTGAAATAAGGACACAGTGTTTTAAAATAGACCCAGAATTTTCTATATATTCAGGTATGGTGAAGCCAACAGATCAGGAGATAATTGCCATTATTATTCACAGGTCTCAAGAGTAGGGGGCATGCCCCACAATGCAGGGCCACACAGGGAAGCACCAGTTGGTCAAGAGGCAGGAGGAGGGAGAGGCTAACATGGATATGAACCTTTATGTGGTTTCTGTGGGAAAGACGAGCTAGGCAGGGTAAGCAGACTTAGGATTGGCTAGTTTGAAAAAATTTGGCAGGCTCTGGACTGTAGTGCCTGTCTCTAATTGTCTGGTACCAAGCCCAGGGGATGATTTGGGCAGGGGTATAGTGGCTCAGCCCAGTAAAGGAGGTAGTTGAGGGACTGGGCCCTGGATTGGTTGGTTTGCATTTGAGGACTGTGCTCTCTGGTGAGTGTTTGCTATCTTTGGGAGCTAGCTAGGTCAGAGAGGGGCAGTCTGTCTAGGATCAGGAAGACCCCAGATGCCAGAGCTGAATATAGTAAGTCCCCTACATACAAACCTTCAAGTTGAGAACTTTCAAAGATGCCAAAGTGCCCCTGTATGCCAGCTGTTGTACTGCACTACTGTACTTTTCAAGGCACTGTACTGTAAGATCAAAAATGTTTTATTTTTTGTGTTTGTTTTTTATGTATTATTTGTGTGAAAAGTATTATAAACTTATTACTGTACAGTACTATATAACCGATTGTGTTAGTTGGATACCTAGGCTAACTTCGTTGGACTTACAAACAAATTGGATTTAATGAATGTGCTCTCAGAATGGAACTCGTTCATATGTAGAGGACTTACTGTACACAAAACAAGAAAATATAGTTAATACACAGAGAAAGAAGGGGAGTAAGTACTTCCAGGTACTTAGAGATACACAGTAACTTTTAACATACTTGCAGATATGTCAGAACCATTTGGATTTGCTTCATAAACTCAAGTATTCAACAGCTAAATCAAAGTATGTAAATCTTGAGATTTGGTTAACAAAGTTTTAAGGTTCTCTATAGATGAATAACTAGGTAACATTTATGAAAGGCTCATGGTGTGCTAGACACTGCCCTAAGAAATTTACATGTTTACACTTAATCCTGAACAATCCCATGCAAACAGATTTTAGTTTTATTCACATTGGGGGAAACTGTAACTTGGAAAGATTAAATAACTTGCCCAAGTCCACGCTACTAGTACGTGGGAGCTGGCATTTAAACCCAGTTCAGTCTGACCTTAGAGTCCATACGCATAATCACTCTTTCTCTACCACCTCTCTACCTGCAATACATTTATAACGATTAATTGCATATATTCACAAAGGCTTTGAACTGAAAGTCAGCTTAGCATGATAGTTAAGAGCATGTCAATGGGGATAGTAATAGTACTAACTTCATAAAGTTTTTGCAAGGATTAAATTAATTAACGCACTTAAAACAGCACCTAGCAACATAGTAAGCCCTCAATAAATGTTAGTTATTATGTATACTCTCCTTTTATTTATTTAAGCCGTATATGAGAATTTGTTGGCCCAATGTCTAAATAAACTCTCTATAGCTGTGATTGACTTAGTCTTAAACAAAAATAAAGTCAGTAGCTAATTTCTTATACTTTACAATACCCATGATAAAGCAAATACCCATATAAAAAGAAACTGGCATTGTAAAGCTGTTAATAGTTATTCTTTAAAGTGTTTGATATGTACTCGCATTACATTCATTGCTCTAAATTATTATTGTATATGGGGATGGCCTTAAGAATATAACAATATTCTTATGTAATTTAATTTCTTTTTTTTAACTAGAGAAAAGCGGTTACAGGAATGGAAAGCTCTTAAGAAAAAACAAAAATTTGGGGAATTAAGAGAAATTTCTGGAAATCAGTATGTGAATGAAGTCACAAATGCAGAAAAGGATGTGTGGGTTATAATTCACCTATACAGATCAAGGTAATTACCATAGCTTTTTGCAAAAGGCTAATATACTAATTTTTAATATACATATTTCTCGTTTTAATGTTGTGTAAAGCATATAACAAAGATTAATCAAGAAAAATAAAGTAAATCAACCATACTTCAATTAAAAAAAGAAAAATGTGGGTTTCCCTGGTGGCGCAATGGTTAAGAATCCGCCTGCCAGTGCAGGGGACATGGGTTCAAGCCCTGGTCTGGGAAGATCCCACATGCCGCGCCTGCGCTCTAGAGCCTGTGAGCCACAACTACTGAAGCCCACATGCCTAGAGCCCATGCTCTGCAACAAGAGAAGCCACCGCAGTGAGAAGCCCACGCACCGCAACGAAGAGCAGCCCCCACTCGCCACAACTAGAGAAAGCCCGCGCACAGCAACAAGGACCCAACACAGCCAAAAATAAATAAAGAAAAATATATGTGTAGAGTCATTGGCTTCAGGGATTAAATTAGATATTTTAATATATTTTCATGTCTAATTTAAAGAACTTGTCATACTTCTTAGAAAAATAAGTACTCTTTGAAAAGTTAATTTTAAAAACTTATAGAAAATTTCAAACATACAGAAAAGTAAAAAGAATGATAAAATGAGCACCCTAAATACCAGCCAGGTAGATTCAACAATGAACATTTTGCCATATTTGTATCATTTTGTTTATATGTGTATGTGTGTGTATTTATAGAACCATTTCAAAATAAATTATGCGATGCTTTACTCTGAAGTACCTCAGCATGCATCTTCAAAATATAAGGGCATTTTTCTATATAACCATTTTCTCACCTAATACCCAGGCAGTCCTTACTCAAATTTCTCCAACTGACTTCAAAATCTCTTTCATAAATACATATATTTTTGAACAAGCATCCAATCAAGGATCATGCAGTGCATTTGGATATATCAGATCTCTTAAGTCTCTCTTTTTTTTTTTTGGCCGAGCCACATGGCTTGCAGGATCTTAGCTCCATGACCAGATATTGGGGCCACAGCAGAGAAAGCACTGAGTCCTAACCCCTGGACCGCTAGGGAATTCCGCTCTTAGGTCTCTTTTAACTGAATAATTCCCTTGCATTCCCTTATTCCCCCAAAACAGATAATTTTAGAGTGCCTAGTTGTATTAAGTATAACCCATATGTCCCCAGGCCTCACCAGCCTGCTGTAACAGTTACCAGGAAGAGTGGACTTTTCCCTAACTCCCGGCCAGAGGAGCTGCTAGCTCCCATAGTTTCACACATCTCTCATGGAAACAGCCTCTCTAGCTTTTGGTCCCAGCCCCTCTGCCTGGGCTCCAAGCCAAATAGGAACAGAGGTCATGACAGTAGCCCTCATGTCCTCATCTCATTCTCTGTATAAAAAATTTCTTCGCTCTTCAGATCCTCAGAGAAATTCTGAACAGAGCAACTTAGGCAAATTAGAACCCTGCTGTTTACTAACTCACCAGTTTCTCAAACAAATTTTAATAGGACACCATGCCCCATAAAAGAAGACATTACTTTTATTGTAACTAAAAAGATTGGTAATTAATTTTTGAGTAGTTTAAAGCCCTCAAAAGAATCAATTCCCATTTTACCTATACCACTTATATGGTAAAACCAATGTGTAAATGCTGCTGATTTTCATTCTTCACAAATAAGTATGAGAAACACTGACATTTATAATACTGGGATCTGTGTGTGATAAATGTTATATACTGAAGTGATTCACTGAATGTCTTTTCTGAGACCCATTCTGATTAGCAGAATAGATGTTGGTTTTGAATGCTCATACCATAGTATAAAATTTACTTTAATGGTTATTTCTAGATAAATAACTAGTTTTGACCAATAATTTTCAAAAATTCATAAAAGAGGTTGAATGTGTTTTAGTCTCATCTAGTCTGTTTCAAACTGTTATGCTTTGATGGACTCAAAGAGTAAGAATCTGTTTTCATAATATTTTAACTATTTATGACCTTCTCAGAAGGTTCCTGGGGGGCAATCTAAGATAGTTACATAAAATACATGTTTTGGGACTTCCCTGGTGGTCCAGTGGCTAAGACTCCACACTCCCAATGCAGTGGGCCTGGGTTCGATCCCTGGTCAGGGAACTAGATCCCACATGCTGCAGCTAAGAGTTCTCATGCTGCAACTAAAAGATTCCACATGCCGCAACGAAGATCCCGTGTGCCACAACTAAGACCCAGCGCAGCCAAGAAAAAATAAAATTAGTTTTCTTGACATTAAGAAAATGTATTAATGTGTTGCTACAAAATTAAGGAAATTAATCTATAATCAAAGTTATAAAACAGAAAACAATTACTTGTGTTACACATGTTCTTTAGAAAAGTCTAGTTTTTAATAACTTTTTAATATTGTAAAGTACAACTGATAAATTTATGTTTCTAGCTGCCTTCTAAAAATTTTACAGGAGGGTAAGAGTTTGTTTTTTAACTAGATTCCTAAGTTCTGTAATTTTAATGTCTCTTTGCCATTAAGTTTATAGGCTCAGCCTGCTTAGGGTAACTTAAAGGGATCTAATTCACTTTGGGCCAGTGAACCTAGTGGCTTAACTTCAAGTCAGCCTTGTTTTCTATTTTATTCAATCTTACGCCTGTGTCCAAGTTCTAATTTGGGGCTTCTACATTATTCCTGTACCCAACTGTATATTTTGAACCTCAGATGTCATAACTAGGCCCTTAACTTGTTTTTGGATGTCAGAGGTCTCCCTTAGTTTTTACAGTTCTTCTGGGGTTCAATTCTGGCCCTTGAACCCCAACACCAAGTCTTTTCCCTACCGCTTGCTGTCAGAACTGCCTTCAGGTAGCCACTTTCTCCCTGCACTGCAGTCTATTGTGCCATACACTCCTAATTCCGTACTTTTCACCGCCACCACCAATGCCCACCTGCCTTCTGCCACCACCCCGTAAGTGGGTCATACCACTGACTCAGCTCTCATTGTGATAGTAATCATAAAATTCTTCTAAATTAGATATTTGTGGGTTCATTTCACCTATTTGAGGAAAACTGAAACTTATAAAGTATTTATGTCATTGCTTTGTGTGGAAAACTGATTTAAGTTAGGCAGTACATGTTTTTCTAATATTACCTTTAGTATACTATCCACTAAAATAAAGCAGTATCTAGATTTGTAGCAGGTTATACTTATCAGGATATATATGTATACATATATTCTGAAATGTAAATTAAACATATAATGCATTTAATTTATTTTTCTCTTAGCTTTTTGTTACATAAATTGATATATAACATCACTTAGTGTTAAGCTGATTTCTGAGGATTTTGTAGATGCTGGAGGTGCAAAGGCATATAAGGCATCTATCTCTCCCATTAAAGAAATTTCAGTAGAGGGAGACAATTAGATGTAATAATAATGTCCTTTAGGTGCTATGATTGAATTCTATACAGAGTAGAGTAAAGGCACTGAAGAGGGAGTAGTAAGTTCTACTCTTGGAGGGTGGAAGTACAGAACTTTCTGTGAAATAATTCTTGGTCTTGGCCTCAAAAATTAAGAAAAGATTCCCCGAGTTTACAGAGTTGGAGGAAGTAGACAGACTGAATGGCGTATTTCCGATGGGGTATGCAGCTTGAACAAAGGTACAGAAATAAGAGGGATCCTCTCGCTTTAGAGGACCTTGAGTAATATGGTGGCAGGCAGACAATAATGCTGGAGAGATAGGCAGGAGCCAGACAACAGAGAACCTTGAAAGCTACACTGAGGAGCCCAGACTTTATCCTGAAGGCAGTGAGAAGCCATTGGAGGATTTTACAATCGGGGGAAGGGCATTTGTTACATGATGAGATTTTCCTGCTGAGCCAACTTTGTCAGTAGGGTCTAGGATGGGTTTGGGGAACCATGACTGGAAACACAGAGACCACTTAGGACAGTCTGATGTTGCTCAGATGAGACAGGAAAGGAGGAAAGCAGTAGAGAAAGAGAGGAGAGGATAGGTATAAGATAAGGAGGTAGAATCAATATAACTTGATTACTTATTAGATATTGTAGAGGAAAGGGAGATTTTTTGGCCTGAGTGCACTGAGAAAATACAGATGTACTATGGTACAATGTATTATGTTATAGTTTAGATGAGAAAAGCTATAGATGAGCAGCTCATGAGCCAATATAAAAGATTACTAAATTAATGTATGTTTATATATGTCAGATGAAAATAAAATATTTAAGTTAAAATTATTTTTGTGGGATTCCCTGCTTTGACTTTTTTACCTTTGGTCCCGCTTTATCCATTTCCCCCACCTCTGGCAGCCACCAATCTGTGCTCTGTATCTATGAGCTTTTATTTTCTTCCTTTCTAGATTCCACATATAAGAGAGATCATATGGCATTTGCTTTTCTCTGTCTAACTTATTTCACTTATAATACCCTTTAGGTACATTCGTGTTGTCCCAAAAGGCAAATTTTTGTTCTTTTTTATGGCTGAATAATATTCCATTGTATATATACCACAATTTCTTTGTCCATTCATACATTGATGGACATTTAGGTTGTTTCCATATCTTGGCTATTGTAAATAATGCTGCAGTGAATATGGGGGTACATGTTTCTTCTCGAGTTAGTGTTTTTTTTCTCCAGATAAATAACCAGAGGTAGAATTGCTAGATCATATGGTAGTTCTATTTTTAATTTTTTGAGGAGCCTCTATACTGTTTTCCATAGTGGCTGTACCAATTTACATTCCCACCAACAGTGCACAAGAATTCTCTTTTCTCCATATCCTTGCCAACATGTTATTTCCTGTCTTTCTGATAATAGCCGTTTTAATAGGTGTGAGGTGATATCTCACTGTGGTTTTGATTTGCATTTCCCTGATGATTAATAATAATGACTATATTTTCATGTACCTGTTGGCCATCTGTATGTCTTCTTTGGAAAAATGTGTATTCAGATCTGCCCATTTTTAAATCAGATTGTTTTTTTGCTATTGAGTTATATGAGTTCTTTATATATTTTGATATTAGCTCCTTATCAGACATATGATTTGCAAATATTTTCTCCCATTCAGTAGGTTGCCTTTCATTTTATTGATAGTTTCTTTTGGTGTGCAGAAGCTTTTTAGTGTAATGTAGTCTCATTTACTTTTGCTTTCATTGCTTTTGCTTTTGGTGTCAGATTCAAAAAATCATTACCAAGACCTATGTCATTGCTTATGTTCTCTTCTAGGAGTTCTGTGGTTTCAGGTCTTACATTCAAGTCTTTAATCCAATTTGAGTTAATTTTTGTGTATGGTGTAAGATAGGGATCAAGTTTCATTTTTCTGCATGTGGCTGTCCAGTTTTCCCAACACCATTTATTGAAGAGACTGTCCTTTCCCTATTGTATATTCTTGCCTTCTTTGTCATAAATTAACCATATAAGGTGTGGGTTTATTTCTGGGCTCCCTATGCTGTTCCATTGATCTTTGTGTCTATTTTTATGCCAATGCCATAACATTTTAATTACTATACCTTTATAATACAGTTTGAAATCAGGAAGCAAGATGCCTCCAGCTTTGTTCTTTCTCAAGATTGCTTTGGCTATTTGGATTTTTTGTGATTCTGTACAAATTTTAGGATTATTTGTTCTCTTTCTGTGAAAAATTCCATTGGCATTTTGAAAAGGATTGCATCGAATCTGTAGATTGCTTTGGGTACTATGAACATTTTAACAAAAATAATTTCCAATCCATGAGCACAAAGTATCTTTCATGTTTGTTTCTTTTTCAGTTTCTTTCATTAATGTCTTGTAATTTTCAATATGCAGGTCTTTCACATCCTTGGGTAAGTTTATTCCTGGGTATTTTATTCTTTCTGATGTAATTATAAATGGGATTGTTTTCTTTATTTCTCCTTCTGATAGTTCATTATTAGTGTATAGAAACACAGCTGGTTTTAGTGGATTGATTTTTTTTACCTTGCAACTTTACTGAATTCTTTTATTCAGTTTTTTTTTTTTGATGAAGTCTTTAGGGTTTTTTACATATAATATCGTGTCATCTGCAAATAGTGACAATTTTACTTCTTCCTTTCCTATTTGGATGCCATTTATTTATTTATTTATTTATCGTGCCTAATTGCTCTGGCTAGGACTTACAATATTATGTTGAATAAAAGTGGTAAGAGTGGGCATTCTTGTCTTGTTCCTCATCTTGAGGAAAGGCTTTCAACTTTTCACTGTTGAGTATGACATAAGCTGTGGGCTTGTCATATATGGCCTTTATTACGTTGAGATACGTTCCCTCTATACCCACTTTGTTGAGATTTTTTTTTTTTAATTTGTGAAACAAGTTTAGCAAAATATATTGAGGATAAAAGCCAGAAACTGGTAAAGAAAAGCCAAATTAAAAAATATACAAGTCTTCCCCCAAATATTGATAAGACCTAGCGCATTACCATTGATTTCAGTTTTCAGAGTTTGTTTAAAAATGGAGCAAGAATTCAAAAGTACATGCGAAGCAATTTGAGTGCAGAAATCCTTATTCTTCCTCTATCATTTATGTTTGTCTGGCCTACAATGAACTAAACTGTAATTTTTTTCTTAGTGGTTCAGCTTTATCAAGTTTTTCCAAAGCATGCATTTGATTTTCTTAAGAACTACAATGATTTTTGTTGTCCCATTTTTATTTATTTATTTATTTATTTTATTTATTATTTATTTATTTATTATTATTTATTATTTTATTATTTATTTTATTTATTTATTTATTTATTTGTTTATTTTTGTTAATTATAATAAAATGTGCAATGGGCATAAATAGGTGTAGAGGGTAAAAACAGACAAAAGTCCAGAAGGGTTACTACCTGCCTGGGGCATGCAGTATGCCCTGGCATGAGCCACTCAGTTAAGAGAGCTTCGACTTCAACTATAGGTGTGACAAGTTTTAGGAGTTGAGAATACAAAGGGGAATAAGATGCTTTTATGGTATAGTACAAGAGGCCAATTAAACATTGTATATATATTTTGAAAGGACATATAAAGTGTAGTACAAGAGAAAAAAGTACTAGTTTTGTCTGTTTAAAGAACTTTTCCCTAATTAACATCAGTTCACACAAATATTTCTTTCCTCTACACTGTTGTTTCAAATATGCTCTATATGAATGAGAAAATGCATACAAAGGAGAAATACATATAGCAAATTCAGTGTGTTTTTTTTTTAAAGAAAATACTGATAAAGATCAGATTTTTTTTTTTTTTGGTTGAGGGAGGAGGGGAGATGAAGTTCATCAGCTGTTGATATCAGAATGAATAAGACTGCCCAGTGAATGTGTCTAGAATTAGAAAAAGGTCTAGGACATAATTACAAGGAATATCTACATTTGAGGTATAGACAGAAGAAGGAAGTCAAAGGAGTAAAAAGGAAATTAATAGAAAATGTTATCACAGAAGTCAAAAAAGGAGAGCCCTTTAACAAGGGAAGTGAACAGAACATAGAGATTTTTTTTTATCTTTTTAATCTAGGCTGTGACCACAAGGAGAGAGTAGTTTATTAGAGGGAGAGTGAGAAGGGACTTTTTAAAAAATTTAGTGATTTGAATATGTTTATGTAAAGTGGAGAAGGAAAGGTTAAGAAAACAGGAAGAGAGGGAAGCAGAATAACAAAGGCCCCATAGGAAATGGAAAGAGTGTGGGATAAAGCAGAGGATTAGCTTTGAAAGAATGTGATAAATCTGTGAGTGAGTGATAGACTGAGAGAAAAGGGACTAATTAAAGTGTGAGTGTAATGAGAGTTAAGTGATAGAGCAGGAAGAATTATAGGTTTTGGTTACATTTCCAATCAATTTTAAATTTCTGATGAAGAATAGTTCTGGATGATGGGGAACAGGATATGGCATGTCAAAGAGAAGGATGGATGAAGTTTGTTAGAGTAAAGGAATTCAAGGAAGCTTGAAATAAGAACTTCAGATGTGATGATCTCATGTGGAAATAAACCCTTGATGAAGAGTTGGGATCCCCTTGTTTCAATTCAGAGCTGCTAAGGAGTCCCTAGATATGTCCTGTTTTTTTCTTTTATTTTTTCCTTCTTTCTCCTCCCCCCCACTGCCCCCCCACCCCACCATGTGCTATAAACTAGGAACTGGCTTGCTTAAATTGATGCTAAGTCAGATGTGGTTAGCTTCAGTTAGGCAGCAAATTCCTGTGGTAGCAAACTTCATTCCCAGGCTATAACAGTGTTTGTAATAAAAATCAGAGAACTTGGGACTTCCCTGGTGGTCCAGTAGCTAAGGTTCCATGCTCCCAATGCAGGGGGCCCGGGTTCAATCCCTGGTCGGGGAACTAGATCCCACAAGATGCAACTAAAGATTCCACAAGATGCAACTAAAGATTCCACAAGGTGCAACTAAAGCTCCCACAAGATGCAACTAAATATCCTGCAAGACACAACTAAAGAAACTGCATGCCGCAACTAAAAGATCCCTCATGCTGCAATGAAGATCCTGCATGCCACAACTAAGACCGAGTGCAGGCAAATAAATAAATAAATATTTTTTTAAAAAAAATCAGAGAACTCTACAGGTCATCATTACTAAAGGTAAAAATAGAGGATAGCAATTGATATGCTCTTATATTAAAAGAATATCTAAAGATATATTTTTGTCATGGAGATGTTTCACTTATTTTATTAGATTGAGATGAGTAGTCTTGTTTTTTAACGAAATTGTGTGTACTGTCTCTCTTTTTAGCATCCCAATGTGTTTGTTGGTTAACCAGCATCTTAGTCTCCTAGCAAGAAAGTTTCCTGAAACTAAATTTGTTAAAGCCATTGTGAGTAGCTGTATTCAACACTACCATGACAATTGTTTACCAACAATTTTTGTTTATAAAAATGGTCAGATAGAAGGCAAATTCATTGGAATTATAGAATGTGGAGGAATAAATCTCAAGCTGGAAGGTAATGATGTTACTTTTAAATTCATTTGTAAAAAAACTTCTGTAAATTAACATATATCATGAAAGTTTATTTTCATAAAACGTAAGGTTTTTCCTCTTATTTCCTCTTACTTCTTTTTCTTCTTAGATGCCTCCAGATTAATTTTCCTACAGTAATACTATCATAACACGCATTTGCTTAAATCCTTAATGGTTCCTTGTTTCAAATAAGTTAAAAATTCAAAATCATATGCTTGAAACTTTCAGCCCATCTATACAATTATACTTCTCAGTGCTTCCTGGTTGCTGCTCCAGCCAGGCTGGTCTTCAGCCACTACCCCAGATGCACTTAACTCATTTATGGCTTTATACTCATTATATGGTTTCATACTCTTTCCCTGTACCCCAAATACCCTACCCTACTTTTTTCTTCCATCCAAACCCTATTCCTTCATGGGTCTCCTAGGTTACCATTTATTCCATTATGTGATTCTGGACCAATTTATAATCTGTTTTCATCTTCTCTTCTGAATTTCTATAGCATATGTTCTCTATACAACTTATTTTCCACTTACCTACATACTGTCAGATTTTGTTGGTTAACCAATTCCTTTTGAGTTTTGTCTCCCTAACAGGTACAAGGACTGTGCCTACTTCTATTTTCTTTTTGGCACTACACAGCACAGGACTTTATATTTTTACCTTTTTTAATAATGTTTACTTTCTAACCTAGTTCTAAGACCATATTCTTCAGTTAGTCATTTCTTGGAACTGCTTTAATCCTGTATTATTAAAATCTTTCTCTCAGACAATCGTATTAAAGCCATTGTGAATAGCTATTTTTAACAGCTTTTCTTTCACTCTCTCATTCCCCTAAAATTGCTTTTGGCCTTACTAAGACCTCCAGTATTTTGATTGTTCCAGAATTTTCCTTCTACCAGTCTCTAAGGCCCCTCTTTGTTTTACTACCTTGCTTTTTCAGCTTGTACCTTATCCTCTAAATTTAAAAACTGCATAAGAATACAGACAATAATATAGTAAATATTCATGTAATCATTACCAAAAATAACAAATGTGAACATTTGTTCATGTTTGCTTCAGCTATTTGTTTATTATTGAAAAAACAGTACAGATATTGTTGAGGTTGCCTGTATTTCCATTCCTAATCCTGTTCCCCTCCCTGCCTCACTAAGCAATCACTATCATGAATAGCATGTTATCTGGTCCATGCTTTTTAAAATTGTTATATTTGAAAAAAATTTTTTAATTGTAATATACACATAACATGAAATTTACCATTTTAACCATTTAAAAATATACAATACAGTATTATTAACTGTAGTTATTGTGGTATACATTACATACCTGGGACTTAATTTATAAATAATGTTATTTTATTTTATCATTTTAAAGTATATCTTTAAGTGACATTAAGTATTGATATATTTTCACTGTTGTGCTGCTATCATCACCATTATCCATCTCTAGAACTCTTTGCACCTTGCATAACTGCAACTCTAAATACTTAAACAATAACTCCCTATTCTCTGCTCCCTCCAGCCCCTGGCAACCACCATTCTGCTTTCTACCTCTGAATTTGACTCCTCTCAGTGAATCATACAGTGTTTGTCCTTTTGTGACTGGCTTATTTCACTTGGCATAATGTCCTCAAGGTTAATCCATGTTGTAGCATGGGTCAGCATTTCCTTCCTTTTTAAGGCTTTAAGGCTGAATAATATTCCATTGTATGTTTTTATAGCACATTTTGTTTGCCCATTAAATGTGTTGATGGAAAGATTTGTTGCTTCTATCTTTGGCTGTTGTGAATAATGCTGCTATGAACATGGACATGCAAATAACAAACAGCATACTGTTTTCCATAGGGGCTGCACCATATTGCACTCCCACCAACAGTACACAGGAGTTCTAATTTCTCTGCATCCACACCAACACCTGTTATGTTCTGTTTTGTTTTTTAAAATAGTAACCATCCTAATGTATGTGATGTGTTTTTCCCCCACTGGCTTTTAATATTTCCAGTGTCATTTTTCAGGATTAAAAAAATGCTTCAATCTGTTTCTGAAATTTCTACTATGTTCCACTGGTCTGTTTGTCTATCCCTGAAACAATATAGCACTGTGTTAATTACTGTACCTTCCTAACAATCTAGTTTGTCTCTAGTAGGGCAAGTCTTTTTCAAAATTTAATATAAATGTTGGAATTAGTCAAGTTCTGTGAGAAATACTGTTGGTTAGTTATTAGAATTATATTTATAGATTATTTGTTGGAGACTTGATATCCTAATAATAGTGAATGTTCCTATCCATGAATAAGATATAGCATGTCACTTATTTTGGTCTTCTTTCATTTTTTGGTAATTTTCCTCATAAATATAATATATTTACAGTTGGCCCTTGAACAACACAGGGGTTAGGAACACTGACCCCATGCAGTCAAAAATCCACACATAACTTTACAGTTGGCCCTCTATATTTGCAGTTCTGCATCTGTGGATTCAACCAACCATGGATCATGTAGTACTATAATATACATTTACTGAAAAAAATCCATGTATAAGCGAACCCCTGCAGTTCAAACCTGTGTTGTTCAAGGGTCAATTGTATTACTTTTCATAATGTAATATCTTTTGTAATTTTCCTCATAAGTGTATTTTGTAATTTTCCTCACAAATGTTCTGTTCATTTATACAGTGCTTAGGAATAAATTTAACAAATAAGGAATTTGCAGGGTTGGGGGATTTTGGTTATCAGTTCAATTCTTTTCAGTTTCTCTCTTGAATATGTTTTCGTAATTCACATTTTTGTTGAAATTTTCCCATTAAAATTTTCAAATGTATTGGCATACTTTTTTTCTCATAGTGGTCTCATGGCTTTAAAATCTTTATCTTGGTTATGCCCCATGTAAAATCTTTATATTATTTGGTTTCTTTCCTTTACTTGTGATCATTTTTGCCCAAGGTGTGTCTGTTAGTCTCTTCAAAGAATCAACTTTTGATTTTGTTGGTCACCTCTAATGATTTTGTTTTTCTACTTTTGCTAAAGTCTTTTCTTCATTATATGCCTCATTCTGCTTTCTTTGGGTTTACTTTATTTTTTTCCCTAACTTCTTGATTTGTACTTTCAAAGCACTATTTTCAGTCATTTTAAAATAAACATTTTTTTTTTTTTTTTTTTGCGGTATGCGGGCTTCTCACTGTTGTGGCCTCTCCCTTTGCAAAGCACAGGCTCCGGATGCGCGGGCTCAGCGACCATGGCTCACGGGCCCAGCCGCTCCGCGGCATGTGGGATCCTCCCGGACCGGGGCACAAACCCGCGTCCCCTGCATTGGCAGGCGGACTCTCAACCACTGCGCCACCAGGGAAGCCCTTAAAATAAACATTTTTACCATAATTTCTCCCTTTAAGTATAACTTTGCTGTATCCAATGTGTATCTTGATATTGTAGTACTTTCATTGTAATCTAGTTCTAAATATATCATCATTTCCACATTAATTTTATTAGAGTCAACTTCTGTTTCATATAGATGTTCCAAGATTTTTATCTGATTTATTGATGGATTATTTATTGCAGAACTTGAATGGAAGCTAGCAGAAGTTGGAGCAATACAGACTGATTTGGAAGAAAACCCCAAAAAAGTCATTGTAGATGTGATGGGATCTTCAATTAGAAACACTTCTATTTATGATGACACTAATAGTTCAAACAGTGATAATGATGATACCAAATAGAAATATTTAATAAATAGCTTTAAAGTGTTTATATATGGAATATTTTATTTGCCACTGCCTTTATAATCAAAGATCAGAAAATTCATAAATAAATTTTTTTATATTAGAATTATAGCTTATATGTCATTATAAAAATTTTCAGGTATTTTAGAATATTCATTGCCTCCAACAAAACTAGAATTTGTACTGAACCCTTAATATTTTTTTGTGATTTATCCTTTTTCGGATCCTTATTGGACAAAAACAAAAATATTACAAGTCCTCTGTGTTGCCTGCTCACTTCCAAAGAGGCCTATGGATAAAAATGATGAAAGAGAAACATGAAATTTCATTTAATTTACTTCAATCAATATTAAAGTCTATTATTTAGGGGCTTTGAATGAAAATACTTAAATTTATGACCATACGACTTTTCTTTGAAATCTCTTACCTATTAAAAAAAATTAACCAATGAATAGAAAAAATGCAAATTGAAGATTCTGAAAAGTACACAAGAAACTTCTCCACTCATTAAAAACTAGTTTTTAATAGTTGTTCTATGATTAAGTTAGAAAATATTGACTTACTAAGTATACTCACAGTTAGGCTACAGAATCATTAGAACTGTATAACATTGTTAAGTCATACAATGTAAGTTTCTAAATCATGAGGAGAAGTGAGAAAAATATATTGTGAGGCTTACGTATGTTTTAATAGTAATCACAGAAGAATTCATCATGAGAAAATATGTAGTATGAGGACACTGAAGAAGACCTGCAGGATGTTTTATCTTGGCTTAATAATTAACACCACTTTTAGAGAAAATGGTGTTAAAATCCAGCATGTAATAATAGTTCAATAACAGATTTTATTCTTCTACTATTTTTGTATTGATGACCCATCATACTGATTATGGATATTCACTGATGTCTGTGAGAGAATCTTGACTTTAAATGATTAGATTACAAAAATAAATTGGTGAGAATTGAGGCAGTTTAACACGGAATCAGAAAAGGCTCTTTGCTGTTCTTGAGGGTGAGTTGGGATCACAGAGGCTGCAGAGAATGATGAAGTAGAAGGAAAGTTAAATACAGATTGAGTAAGGTAATGATAATTTATTTCACCAGATAAGGTAAAATCAAATGATCTAACTTTGGAAAGAATCAGGAAGACCCCTTCTGAGATAGCAAAGAAAGGTTTTGAAAATATACATACTGGGATGAAGGGAAGGAAAGTTGGGAGTTGCACACAGTGGTCTTTATTATAGCTTTATGCACACATATCAGAGACATAATTACCTATACGATCCAACTCCTGCAATTCTCTAACAAATGGATGGAAAATTTCCTACTGAGGATAAAACAGTTGTGGAAGTTAAGGGAAAAGCCATATTATCGTAAAGTTAAAATGTAACTTTAATGCCGTCTAATACATATAAGTATAAACATTATTTCCCTTCCAATTGAAACTCAATGCAAAAGGTTCCCCTAAATGTAATCTTTTTTTAGTAAATCCATACTTGCCTATTTCCTTTTTTAAGTTAAAATTAACAGAGGAAGTACTAAAAGTATTTAAGATGTCTGAATAAAAAGATCCAGATTTCTTTTAACTCAACTCAAATCCACCAGGTGGCAGTAGTTTTTACATACAAGCACAGTTCATGAAAACTTTTAACATTTGTAAAATTCATAAAATTATAGCATGTTAGAGGTGGCTGGTTTTGATTCCAGCCTCAGCCTTATTCAAGTAACGCACACACACACACACACACACACAAATACATTCTTCTAGCAAGTACTCGTGCTTGCCAATACAGGTCGGTACTATTTCATACCCTACTTCATTTATACATTCTCACTTAAGTAGGGTATAAATAATTGTTAGAATGTGGGGGAATTATTTAGTATTTAATATTGTGTTTCCCATTTTATTGAATGAATTTTTATTTGCTGGGATACAAACTTAAAAGGTTTTTTTTTTTTTTTTTGTGGTACGCGGGCCTCTCACTGCTGTGGCCTCTCCCGTTGCGGAGCACAGGCTCCGGACGCGCAGGCCCAGCGGCCATGGCTCACGGGCCCAGCCACTCCGCGGCATGTGGGATCTTCCCGGACCGGGGCACGAA
>NC_041220.1:49911749-49927465 GCF_002837175.3 Physeter macrocephalus
GCTCAGCGGCCGCGGCTCACGGGCCCAGCCGTTCTGCGGCACGTGGGATCCTCCCGGACCGGGGCACGAACCCGTGTTCCCTGCAGCGGCAGGCGGACTCTCAACCACTGCGCCACCAGGGAAGCCCAAAAGGTTTTTTGAAATTGCCAATATTCAAACATTTTTGACCTACAAAAATGGATATTTCATATAGCCAACCTAATATTTTTCTCTATTCCTTGCTGCCAACCATGTTCTACTGAAACTCCCTTCCCTCCTTTATAGGGTCTCTTATTGGTCAAAGTGTGGTCCTAGAATCAGCAGCAGCCCCAGGGAGCTTGTTAGAAATGCAATCTCTGGCCCCATCCCAGACTAGCTGAATTGGAATTTTTGTGTTAATGAGATCCTCAGTTGATTAAGCTGCACTAGTTGGCAAGTCCCCTAAAGACATCTTGAACATATTCTTTAACTCTTCTCTCACACTTTTGGTTATGAAAAGTCTGTCTGGTTTAAAACTCCAATCTCAGTTCCCAGGCAAGTGTTCTCTGGCTGAACTTGTGAATCAGGAACTCTGAAGATGGAAGGTGGAGTTTGTTTTTAGCCAATTACTTCCCTCACTTTTCAAGGTCCATTCTCTGTGGTTTGGGGACTTGGGAGGGAGATTAAGGAAGAAAGGGATAAGTTTCTCTTAACTGGGTAAATACAATCCATATTGCATCAAAATGTTCACTCTTTAATGGGCACATTGAGTTCTCCTAGAAACTCAGAGGCAGCCTCTCCACTGCACGGTTCCTTGATATGGGCCATCAGTCTGCAGCTCTTTCTCTTTTGATCTCTCTCAGTTCCCACTCCCAGAAGTATACCAGCCTCTTGCTGCTAGAATTTCTTTTCCCCTTAGGTGTCAAGATGTTTCAAACCCAGAGGGCACTTTCTCCGCAGCATTGATGGACCCGGTAGAAATTTACATATCCTTGCCATGCCAAATTGTAGGAGTTACATTATTCCAGCCCACTTCCTGGCTAGCTGTTTCTCTCCAAGTCTCTATCCTCCTGTTCATGTAGTTGGATGCAGAGTATATCAACAATCTGCAAGAGATGAGATGCCAGTCTCTTCTTACAGTCACTGCAGTTTCTCTAGCTGATTCTGTTGGAGCCTTGTTCACTTAACTTAGAGTGGGGTGGGGAATAAATGGGAAATGAAAAGCCACAGTGCTCTCCAGGAACCTCGTAAGACATGGCTCCAATGATTCTCTCATCCTCCTCTTCTCATGGGTTCTGCTTATATGCCTGAAAGTGGGAGTGGGAGGTTTTGACCATGTTAGGTCCAGTTTTGTCCAGCTTGTAGTCTTGGCTGAAGGAGTAAGTATCTGGGTCCAAATGTAAGCAGCTATTTAGAGGGTGAGTACTTCATGTTCTTTGTTGCCTATTTTGGACCTCATTCAGCAGCCTCTCATACAGGTGTTAGCTGTGTCTATTATAGTGTTATATATTCTTGTGGGTCCTCAAATACTCAATTACTAACACAGTACTAGTGTTTCACTAACCATTTTCAGTTTATCTCTCCTTTGTACTTTAATACATATTGCTAAGTTTACCTCCTGAGAAGACTATAATCTGCCTACAATCATAATTTGGAATATAAGAATGATCCTAAAAATCTTCTAGCACGTTTTAACTTTCATCTCATTCATTCATTCATTCAATCATTCATTTAACTCAAGCATTAAAATGGATGCTGCATGTACAGTGGTGAAGAAAACACATGGTTCTTGCCTCCTGGAATTTACCATGTAGTGGTGACGGGGGAAGCTAGTTAATAGATAAGAAAACAAATATCAAAAAAAGCACAGTAATAGAGAATAACTGTGGGTACTATGTGTGGGGCGCAAATGAGAGGTAGGAGGGAGACCTCTTAAATAGGGTAGTTAGATCTTTGAGACATGAAGGTTGAGGAGGAACCAGCCAGGAGAAAAGGTAGGAGGGTGGTCCAGGCAAGGGCACAGCATGTACCAAAGTCTGAGAATACGGAGAGATTAGCAAGGAACTGGAAGTGTTACAGGAAAAGAAGAAAATGGTAGGACATGAGGTTGGAGAGGTAGCAGGGGCTAGATTAAAGAGGTTATTATGGCCACAATTAGGAATTTGGATATAATGGGAAACAATAAGGATTTTAAGTAGGAACATGTGATTTTATTTATATTTTTATTTATATTTTTAAAAGAATATTCTTGCTGCTCTGTGGAGAACAGATTGAAGGGAGCATCTAAGATATCTGAGATAGTCAAGAGGAGACATCAGATGGACAATTGGATATGTGTTTGGAACCCAAAGGAGAGGTGTAGGCTGGAGTTGTAAATCTGAGTTGTTTCAACCATTCCTAGGGTTTCAACAACAAATCATAAAAATCTAAAACTACCCATCCTTATCACCTAACCTTTCTGCAGTAGTTTGTAATTTACACTTGATCATCACAATTCTGAGATGCTTTTCTTCTCACTTTACAGATAAATACCCTGATGCTCAGAGAAATTACTTAACTTGCTCAGTGTCTCTTAGTAAGTATTTGTCAGGATTTAAGCCTAGACTTTTGATTACAAAGTCTATAATACCACCTCATATTATTGACCTCCCTCTATTTTAAAGGATCTAGAAAGGATAAGAGTAATTGATTAAACCATGAAGGATTCTTAAAAAACAAAAACAAAAACAACCCTAACAGTATATTCCCTATTATGCATATCAAACTTCCCATGTTCCAATTCACCTTAAACTATAGTGGTAAAACTAGGAATGTCAAGGAAAGGATGGATGAGAGAGGTATTATGAAAGAACAGAAAGGACATAAGGACACAGGGAACTAGGGGAAGAAATTGAACAAGAGATGTAAGACCTACACATAAAGGAACATCATTAATAATAGCCAATATGGGATTTCTTACGTACCAGGTAGTACCATACACACACAAACACAAACACACACACACACACTCTCTATCTATATTCTATATCTTCTCTCAATTATCCTATGAGACAGGATTATTATCCTTTATTTACAGATGAGGAAAGTGAAGAACAGAAATAACTTAGAGTCATGCAGATATTAAGTAGTGGGGCTGGAATAAATCCTGGCCTTTAATTCCCAATTCTGTACTCTTAGCCACTAAGTTATATTGCCTCCATCAAGACATCAACTGTGGAGATCAGTTGGGGAGTTGGAAATGCTCAGTTTAAATTATAGCAAGGTGGACAAGAAGAAATGAACAATATTTGAATTACATAAATTGTGTTTAAGGAGAGGATTTAGGCTGGGGGACAATTTAGGGTCTATGAAACTATGAGGCAGGGTTTTTCTTTTAGGGAAAAGTGGAGTCTGGCAGTTGGAAATGTGATTAAAAATATCTGATACAGTTTTCCTCTTGGAGAGAATATGGGCAGAACGATAAGTTGTGAACTGAGCCACGGGAAATGTCTCAGTGGTGGCAGAGGACTGAGCAGAAAAACGGGATTATCAACAGGTCTTGGTAAATGATTAAATATATAATGTAAGGGAGGAAGGAGTCAAAGATGAACATGATATAATTCCTAGTGAGTAAGAGGACAATGGAACCATTAAAAAGGGCAAAGGTATTTTTGAAGATATGTGGTTCTAGATGATGCAGAATATGAGATCACTTTCTCTAGAATAAAATCCAAACATCCACATCCTAGGAAAAGCATTCAAACCCTCTTGTCTAGTTGAAACCTTCCTTATCAGTATTATTAATCTTGCCTCATCTCTTGCTTACCAGTATGTTAGGACTCATGATTGCAAGTGACAGAAAACTTCTCATTGGTTTAAGCAATAAATACATGAAAGAATTTATTGAGTAACTTAGCTGAAATTTCCAGAATTATCTAGTCCACAATGGATTCAGGGCATCAAACATGTCTCCAGGCCAAATCTCCATTTTTGAATCTGCTTTCTTCCATGTTGCCTTCTTTCTCAGAATCTGTGAGTGGGAAGATGGCTTCAGGCTTCCATTTTTCCAGACTTAAATCCATTGGAAAACAGAGATCACCCTTCTTAGTAAGTCTAACCTAAGGCAGAGGATTAACTCAAATATGTTTTCCTCTGGAGTCCTGCCCCAGCCATATGGTCTGAGAGTGAAGAAAGGATGGCTCTCCAAAGGAAATGATCAGAATAGGGAAAGACTGCTAAGCAGGAAAAAAAATGTCTACTAAAATCCTGTCATATGATGACTCCATCATGCTTTCCCGCTGTCGACAGAAAAATCCTCAGGTGAATGATCAGGGATCTGAATAAGTTCCTCGATTCTGATGTTCCTTTTCTCTTGAGTACACTGCAAGAATTTGAAATGTTTACTGAGATGAATGTTACCTTGAAAGGAGGATTTTATAGTCACAACAGTTGTTTATTTTTTGAAACAAGAAAATGGCTTCTATTTCAAACCCCAAGGACATTCATTAAAATATGAAAACTATTAGGAATAGGAAAGTAAAAGATCTCTTTTCCAATAATTTTCAACTACTGAAATGTGCTTTCCCTTGTGGACCAAGTGTGTCTTAACCATAGAGGGAAGTAATTTCCCCCTAAGATAAGGGGGAGATACTCACACGTTTTTCTAACATGGGAAGCAGTGCAAATTAGGGTCCTGGTTTATCCCCACTGCTTCATCTCCCATCTTCCTTTATACTGTCAGCTGGCCTTTAGGGCCAGGTAAAAAACTCCAAAGGAGCACATCCATACCTTCTTTGGCTTCCCTCCTCCAGCCAAGGATTCACGTCCGGTCTCCCCAGGCCCACCCTCCAATAAGAAGCGACTAAAGCAGTGCACCTGCAGGAGAGGGGAAGGGAAGAGTCTGGAGATCCAGTCACCTTCACAAATCCCCTCTTCCAGTCCAAGGAGACAAAACGCAAGTAATAGCATTGGAAGGGGAAAAAAGTCTTTCGCCCGCCAACACCCGAAAATTTTTTCCTGGCGTTGGCAAAATGATTTGCTTTTCAAGAGAGAGAGGGTCCGCGTTTTGGCCTCTGGATCCCTCATACAAGAAACTCTCCTTTCTCTCCTCCTCGCTCCTCGAATCCAGGGTGAAAACCAAAGCCGCCCTGACCCAAAGTTAACACTCCCGGGGTCGGCCGCAGCCTCAGCCGACCAGGCCCCGCCTCCCCTGCTTTCCAGTAACCGGTGCGGGGAAGGAGCGCCAGGGAGATCTCGGTTTTCCTGCACGGCCGGCGGCGGCCGCGGATCGCGCAAACGCGCGGCCCAAGGGAGCGGGAGTCTCCTCCTGCGCCCGGGAACCGCTCAGCAGCTCAGGGCTGCCTAACTGAGCAAGTCGCATGCGCACCGAGACGCGCCGGGGAAAGGGAAAGTGAGGGGAGGGGCGAACGCAGAGCACCAGCCGTCGGAGCCCGCGGGGGGGGGGGGTCACTGATGACGCATGCGCCGAGAAGGAGTGCAATCACAGCCTCGGCTTGCGGCGACCGGCTTAAAAAAGGAAACACGGGGGGGGGGGGGGGGGTCACTGATGACGCATGCGCCGAGAAGGAGTGCAATCACAGCCTCGGCTTGCGGCGACCGGCTTAAAAAAGGAAACACCCGAGACCCAGAGGGCGAAGGAAATCTGGCTGCCAACGCGTGCGCGCTCCCGGTGAGTGGCGCCCCACCGGGTGGGCCTGGGGCGTGACGTCCGCCGGTAGGCTTGCCTGGGCGGCGCATGCGTGCTACCGGTGCTGGTGGAGGAGGGGAAGGAAAGGGAGGGGGAGGAGGAGCGGGAGGCAGTCGCGGTGAATTGTTTGGGGGTGGGTGGGGGGCGCCGCTCAGCCCCAGGTACTGCCTGAGCTGGGAGCCACGGCGTCTTCCGGGCGCAGCCGGGTTAGCTGTTCCGAGTCACCGCAGCTAGGCTCCAGGGTGGGGGAGGGAAGAAGCCGGAGCCGCCTCAAGCCACACGGTGAGGGCGCGGGGAAGGGGAGGGAGCGGGGGGCGGTGTGTAAGGGGCGGGGGGGCGGCGCGGTGTGTAAGGGGCCGGGGGGCGGCGGCCAGGGGAGGGGCGGGCGGGTGCTGAAGCCCAAGTTTTGCCTGTCGCCCTAGTGTGTCTTTTCTCGGGAGTTGGGGCGGAGGCCCGCCCCGGTTGAGGGGCCCTCCGGAAAAGCTGGGGTTACCTGCGGGGCAGGGGCGAGATTGGGGTGCACGGCAGGGCCGGGTGGCTGGAGCACGCTCTTGGGCTGGGGCCGATTCGATTGGCAGAGCGGCCGGGAAAGCCGGAGACCGGGTGCGGAGAGGGCTTTCGCTTGGGACCCGTTAGGCCTTGTGACCCACTTTATTCCTGTCACAACTCGGGCACGTTTGGAGCGGAGCCCAATGGGGCGCCAGGACGGCCAGCTCCTCCGGGGAACCCGCGCCCTCCCGGCCCTCGGCCCTCGCGCCGCGGTCCGCAGTCCGTGCGGCGGCTATCGCCGCCCGTGGGCTGGTTCCGTTAGTGGTCGCGGTTCCGGGGCTCGGTCCCCGGGGAGCGCGCGGCTCCGCGCGTCCGACTCGAGCGACTGCGCGGGTTCGAGGATGCCCCGCGCGGCGCCGCTCCTCCTTCCTTACGTCCACCCGCGCCCGCCTGCTCCCTGTCACCGCGGCAGCTGGCTCTTCTAGCTGCCTTTCCGCCGGCGAAGCCGGAATCTCTAATCTAGTCCTGGAGCTCTGGCCCCAGGAGTGTAGTTTCCAACGCGTAGCGCCGCAGAGCTTATATTCTTGAGTGCGTTTTCGCAGGTGTAGAAATCGTCCTGTTAGTAATAGTGAGCAGAATCCTGAAAGGTAAAAGCCTCGGCCTCTGACCTGGCAAATGAAATATCGAATCAGGTGGCGGTTTCTTGCTATCAGAATGCCACGCTCTACGACCTTAAGCCTTTCTAACCTAAAAAAAAAAAAAAAAAAAAAAAAAAAAAAAACAAAGAAAAAGAAAAACCAATGTCTTCTTTTACAGTGAAGGAAAAGCCCAAGAAGTAAAGAAACTTTTACAGTAATTGTTGATTTGGCTATTATGCTGATCCCCCGAATCAAAAAAAGGTAATTTCACTTAAGTCTGCATTCTAATTTGTAGCTTCATTTTAAGTGATAAGAGGAGAAAATTGTGCGGCGTTTTCCCTCTACCCGGTTGAAAAATAAACGTTCTAAAAAGGATAAAATTTAGGTAATGAGTTGCTTTCTCTGTTTAAAAATCTTTCGGGGGAAAAGAAACTTAACTCAGGTGTTAAGTAGTTGATTGAACAGAATGTCATTAAAGGTTAGCCTGAAGAAGATAGATGGAAGTTGTGGTAGAACTAGTCATGCTCAGCTGTGAAAAGAAGAATGAGGAAGCTTTCTGTGTAATGACATGGAAAGATCTCCAAAATATGTTATAGAGCGAAAAAAAGCAAGATGCAGGACAGTGTGAATAATGTGCTACTTTGTGTGTTAAGGGGGCACCCGTGGAATAAGAATACAGATTTGTGTTTGTTTTTCTAAGTACAAAGAAAGTCTGTAGTGATAGTGGAAAACTAACAATGATGGGGCGGAGGGAGAAGTAGCCTGATGAGGGGATAGTGGGAAATGACATGCACACTGTATGTCCTTATATTTTAAAATATTTGTGACTATATTATGGGTTTATAAACTAGATTAAACAAAGTTCTCCTCTCCAAAATAATTTGCTATGTGGTTTTTTTCTGTTGCTTCCTAATTTATGGTAATTTTGGCTATTTTCAATATGGTTTCTTTTAATTTTTTTAGGAACATGAACTAAAATTGAAAGAAAGTTTAGGATAAGTTTGGCTATCTATACTTCAGTTTTTAAGAGGCTCAGGTTACCAGTTTAACTCTTAAAAATGTTTAGTCTTATTTTGCTTTGCTAAAATATATGACGTTATTTACATTTGGCATTATGGCTGGATTATGCTGTTTTCAGAGCATAGTTTGTCCTCCCTCCCTTTCAGGAATCGTAGTTGTATAAAATTTTACTTATTTTAACTCCAAAGTTGTCATGACAAATAGTTGGAGAATATGAACACGCCATTAAAATGATAAAAGAATTGATTGTCCAGGTAGTTTGCTTTTCATGTTGGGAAATGCTTTTTTCAAGGCAATCAGACATGAACCTCAGTGACATGTAAATTTATATTTGTATATATGTATATAGTAACTACTTATGGAAAATTAAACCGATAGTCAATGATCTTTTGGTGCAAAACACTGAAAACTTCTTATGACTTATGGATTGTTATAAGCATTATGTAGTTTTGGGGGGTGGGTACTCAAAATTCCTCTGGTGGCTAATGTTGTATAATCAAAAGTAGTGAATGTTGAGTGACAGTTGCTCTGGGCATTTTTGTTATGTTACCAGCATTCCTTTTTATTTTGTAGAATAGGATAATTGTGTTATTTCTGTTTAATCTTTAGGTCTCAAGTAGCCAAACTTCTGCAAATGGCATTTATTTTTCTTTTGAATTCCATGTGGGTCTATTCAGTCTTTTCGAAAAAACAGAATCGCATTTCAAAATTTTACTTAAAATTTTGTTTTTAACATTATAGGAGTAAATCAATGTTCATGAAAAATTAAAACAATACAATGTATATATAATAAGAGAAAACACCCTTTGCACACTTCCACTTTATGTCACATCTCTCCCCAGAGATAACTGCTGCTAACACTGTTATGTAACCTTCCAGTTCTTTTTTCTGTGCATTTACAAACATAGACTTTTCAATCTTGAAAATAGAATTATATTGATTGATCGTCTACTTTGCCAGTTTGCCTCTACTGTGGGCTGTTACTAACCCACAGGACAGGGAAATGACCTGGAGTATGTGAGAAAGTTTACCATGTAGTATACACCTTAGGACATTCTCATCTTTTCACTTGTGAGGGGCTGGTTGGTTTGGGGTACACTTACAGAGTTTGTAGTGAGGTCCTTAACTGGTGTGAGCTTATAAGACATGGATTCCATGACTTTTATAGGACTCTTTAGGGTCCACATTCTAGCGTTTTCTTTCGGTTTTGACCTGGTCAGTAGCTCACATGTTAAACTTTGATTTTATTCTCCTGTACTTGCAGACCACTAGAAAGCCCATTAGATTACATCAGCCTCTCCTGGTCCTCTGAAGTGAACCTAGGCAGGCTTTGTCCTTAACTAAGAGAAATTGATTGACTTGGATGGAATCCAGCCTTTGAAGCGGAAAGGGGAGAAGAGGCATTTTGGTCCGGTTTGTGCTTTACTGACAGCAGACAAGTTGCATGCATACTTCCATTAAGAGAGAACATTGCCCTTCTAATAGTTCCAGAGGTGGTGGTTTTTTTTTTGGTTTGTTTTGTTTTTTTAAACCAAGCTGCAAATAATTACCAAGACTTAATTCTTTTTAGGTGATAGAAAGTTGAGTATTAGTCAAGACACGTTACTAAGCTATGTGAGATACATAGAAAGATGCAGTATAATTGACCCTGCCCTCAGTGGGTTTGAAATCTAGTATGGTTAAAAGAGCATGTATGTAATGATTGTAACACAGGATAGGAAATGATAGATTCCAGAAGAAAAACATACATGAGGTGTGTAAAGGTAAGACTATTTCTAGCTTTTTATTTTTGTGGGCATGGAGTTTGGAGGGAGAGTAGATATCTCAACGTTTTAAATAGTTAAGAAAGGATAGAACAAACTTATAAAGCTCAAATCTTAGCTTTTAAGGGCTAAGGAAGTAAGGAGTTAAATTGCATCCTCATAGCAGGCACTTATGAACACTAATTGATAGTTTATTTTTGTTTGTTTGCTTTTTACTCTCTCCCACTGGAAAGAACCATTTGATGTTTTATTTGATCATTATAATACAGCCTCTCTTAGATTTCAGGATTTTAGAATAGGAGATTTAATTCTGCCAGTTAACTGTTGTCTACCATCTAATATGTCAGGCAGTGTTAGTATTAAAAGTAAATTGTTTTTTCCTATCATGTTTTTTTCCCCTCAAAGCACATATTTAATGTCCCCTCTCCCCCACATTTTTACTTCTGGTGCTGTGTCAAATAAAATATTTATTTGCTGTACATATTTTAAACTATGAAAGCAAACAACAATATGGTGAAAACTCAGAGTTCCACAGCAAAACTACCTTTTATTGTTTGTCTGTTTTCAGTTCTTTGCAGATGCATAAAGTAAAAAAAATGATTTTAAAGTGTAGTTTTTTGTAAGCACTGTACCAGTGGACATTGTATTTTCTCCTTTTCTGAGTCTAAAATTCTAGATGGAGTTGTATGAATTATGGAATACATTTTAAGTGTCAGAGCAATTTAATTCTTGCTAATTGACTGTGATTTTTATAATGGCATTTATATTTATAGGTTGCTTTACAACCATTTGTTACTTATTTTTATAGCTCTGTTAGGTATAACTCCTGTGAATTAGGTGGGTAAGAGATTGCTGTTTTTCTCCATGTTTTTGATTATGTGAGTGTTAAATTACCTAAACTCCTCATAAGTATAGTGTAAACTTTGAGTTATTAGTTATTTTCGGTGTGTATTTCATAAAGATGTTAAGTCTACTTATTTAAGTCTTAGACGTCTACAGAAAAATCACTTGTAAAAAATAAATTTTTATTATTTTTGACTTTCATAGGATACTCTTTAGAATGTGATTTACCTTTTATTTTTCAGAAATATTTTCTCATTTTTATATTAATAAGATCCAAGAATAAGACAAAAATTCCCATCTTTTTCAAAGAGGGCACACTTAATCAGATATGTACATTTTAAATTCCCATCCAAAATAGTAAAAAATGAAAATACAGATTGATTCATGTTCAGAATTTTGTGTTTAAAAAATAAAACACAAATGGGTGTTGCAACAATGAGGGTTAAACCATATACCTTGCTAAGAATTTATCATTTGCATTAAAATATGGCTGTAACATAAATAGCTTATTTCTTTCTTAATCTCTTTCCCCCCAGTTATAAAAATAGTGTATCCCTAATGTAGAAAACTTGGGAAACATGCAGAGCATGAATTAAATTTTGAAAATACCACTGGAATTCTCACAACCACGAGACGCCATTGTTAACCGTCTGAAGTATCTTCTTCCTGTGTTTTGCTTAGCCACATCACATGTCTATAAGTGTACATATACTTATAGACATCACATGTACACTTATAGACATGTGATGTTTACAGAATGGTCTCATAATGCATCCACTGTTGTGGAAACTATTCTATTCACTTAACAGAGAATCTTGAACATTTTTATGTCAGTATTTTTCTACAACATCATTATTTTTAATAGCTATGTGATATCCTCATTTATGTTTGCGTAATAATTTACTTACTGGTCTATTTACTTACTGGTCTATTTCTATGCAAGTGTTCAGTTTTTAAAATTATAAACAATGGGACTCCCCTAGCAGTCCAGTGGGTAAGACTCTGCGCTTCCACTGCAGGGGGCGTGGGTTTGATCCCTCACCGGGGAACTAAGATCCCGCATGCCCCATGGAGCAGCCAAATAATAAATAAATAAATAAATAAATAATAAATACTTTAAAAATTATTAAAAAATGGTCACTTTTAGAAGTGACAGCATTAGTCATCCGGTAGAGTTGATACTGAAAAAAATTTCAATAGGATAATCTTCAGAAGAATTAGAATTCAAGTAGAATTATGCTGAATTTGTATTAATGTCGAGATTAAACAGAAATTTTGTGCTTTTTGTTGAAAACATATGCCAGAAGCATATGATAAATTATCTAATATTGATTCATAATAATGAAGACTCCAAGATTCTTATAATGGTATATTTTCTTTCTAAGGTAGGTTTAACTTTGAATTTTATTAAAGTAACTTTGCATTTCATGAGCATACATGATTTGGATAGCAGTGCTCTTGAATAAGCCTTCAAGTAAGGTAGGAATCTATGAAGCAGTCTGCACACACTCAATTAAAATTTAAGCTGTAACATTTTTTACAACAGAACAGAGAGTTTGTTTGATTGCTCCAAAAAACTTCCTTAAAAGGAAAGTCTGAATACCAAGAGAGAATACTTTCACCCAAAGAATTGACATTACCTGTGTATAGGATTTCTGTGAAATTTTATTCAACCCTAGTTGAATAAAATTAGGTATCTATATCCTCTAGTTTAAATCGGGGAGAAAAACTGTTAGGTTAAACTATTTTCAGGGGAAAATAGATATGATCTTAAAGTTTAATGCAGTAGTTTTAAGGTGTCTTCTGTTGCCTGTTTTTGGAAGTTACATATTTTATCAGGTTCCTATGACTATTACTTTTAAAAAGTTTTTATTGGAGTATAGTTGATTTATAATGTGCTAGTTTCTGCTATACAGCAAAGTGAGTCAGTTATACATACACATATATACACTCTTTTTTAGATTCTTTTCCCATATAAGTCATTACAGAGTATTGAGTAGAGTTACTTATTAGTCATCTATTTTATATATAATAGTGTGTATATGTCAATCCCACTCTGCCAGTTTATCCCTCTTCCTACCCCCCCCCCTCTGGTAACCATAAGTTTGTTTTCTACGTCTATAACTCTTATTTCTGTTTTGTAGATCAGTTCATTTTTACCATTTTTTAGATTCCACATATAAGGGATATCATATGATATTGTCTTTCTTTGACTTACTTCACTCAGTATGACAATCTCTAGGTCCATCCATGTTGCTGTAAATGGCATTATTTCGTTCTTTTATATGGCTGATATTCCATTATGTATATGTACCACATCTTCTTTATTCATTCATCTATTGATGGACATTTAGGTTGCTTACATGTCCTGGCTATTGTAAATAGTGCTACAGTGAACATTGGGGGTGCATGTATCTTTTCAAATTATGATTTTCTCTGGATATATGCCCAGGAGTGGGATTGCAGGATCATATGGTAGCTCAATTTTTAGTTTTTTTAAGGAACTGCATACTGTTCTCCATAGTGGCTGGACCAATTTACATGCCCACCAACAGTGTAGGAGGGTTCCCTTTTTTCCACACCCTCTCCAGCATTTACTGTTTGTAGATTTTTTGATGATGGCCATTCTGACTGGTGTGAGGTGATACCTCATTGTAGTTTTGATTTGCACTTCTCTAATAATTAGTGATGTTGAGCATCCTTTCATGTGTCTCTTGGCCATCTGTGTGTCTTCTTTGGAAAAACGTCTGTTTAGGTCTTCTGCCCATTTTTTGATTGGGTTGTTTGTTTTTTTGAGCTGCATGAGCTGTTTGTATATTTTGGAGATTAATGCCTTGTCGGTTGCTTCCTTTGCAGGAGGGTTGTCTTTTCATTTTGTTTATGGTTTCCTTTGCTGTGCAAAAGCTTTTAAGTGTAATTAGGTCCCATTTGTTTATTTTTGGTTTTTTTTTCTTTCATTACTCTAGGAGGTGGATTGAAAAAGATCTTGCTGCAATTTATGTCAGAGAGTGTTCTGCCTATCTCTATGACATAAATCACAGCAAGATTCGGGCAGAAGACCTAAATAGACATTTCTCTGAAGAAGATATACAGATTGCCAACAAACACATGAAAGGATGCTCAACATCACTAATCATTAGAGAAATGAAAATCAAAACTACAATGTGGTATCACCTCACACCAGTCAGAATGGCCAGCATCAAAATATCTACAAACAACAATGCTGGAGAGGGTGTGGAGAAAAGGGAACCCTCTTGCACTGTTGGTGGGAATGTAAATTGGTACAGCCACTATGGAGAACAGTATGGAGGTTCCTTAAAAAACGAAACTAGAACTACCATATGACCCAGCAATCCCACTACTGGGCACATACCCTGAGAAAACCATGATTCAAAAAGCATCATGTACCACAATGTTCATTGCAGCACTGTTTACAATAGCCAGTACATGGAAACAACCTAAGTGTCCATCGACCGATGAATGGATAAAGAAGATGTGGCACATATATACAATGCAGTATTACTCAGACATAAAAAGAAATGAAATTGAGTTATTTGTAGTGAGGTGGATGGACCTAGAGTCTGTTATACAAAGTGAAGCAAGTCATAAAGAGGAAAGTAAATACCGTATGCTAACACATACATATGGAATCTGAAAAAAATGGTTCTGAAGAACCTAGGGGCAGGACAGGAATAAAGATGCAGACGTAGAGAATGGACTTGAGCACACGGGGAGGGGGAAGGGTAAGCTGAGACGAAGTGAGAGAGTGGCATGGACATATATACACTACCAAATTTAAAATAGATAGCTAGTGGGAAGCAGCCACAGAGCACAGGGAGATCAGCTTGGTGGTTTGTGACCACCTAGAGGGGTGGGATAGGGAGGGTGAGAGGGAGATGCAAGAGGGAGGGCATATGGGGATATATGTATAAGTATAGCTAATTCACTTTGTGATGCAGCAGAAGCTAACACACCATTGTAAAGCAATTATACTACAATTAAGATGTTAAAAAAAAAAGTGTTCTGCCTGTTTCCTCTAAGAGTCTTATGGTATCCGGTCTTCCATGTAGGTCTTTAATCCATTTTTAGTTTATTTTTGTGTATGATGTTAGGGTATGACTATTACTTTTGATAGTGACTGCTTTTTGCTTTTTTCTTTTTTGTCATGAAAATAGGAAATTTGGGGGTGTTTATTTTTTCCATTTGTTCTCAGTGACATGATCAGATTACTAAAATATCTGGTTTTATTCTAAATATAGATTATTATTATTTATTGCCTGAAATTTAGTAACGAAGACAGCAAACTACTTTAAAGATCTTAATTAGTTACATTTATAACGTGGTATAGGGATGAAGAGTGCACAGCTCTATAGCTAGCCTGCTTGGCATTTACATCCTGGTTTTATTGCTAGTGATTGGACAGATGTTACCTTAATTTCTCATCTGTAAAATGAAGATAATACTAGTTCATAATATTATGTGAGAATTAAACAACATGTGCAAAGTAATTAGAATAATGAGTATTTATCACATAGTTAATTGTTCAGTAAATGTTAGCTGTTATTATTTCTGTTGTTTTGTTACTTTCATAGTGTGTACCAAACATGGCTCTTATCATTTTTTGGAGGGGAGTTCCAATTTCAATAAGTTGCTTAGAGTTTTGTATCTACATAGAGAGTTTGGGAGTACTTGACCTTTTTATGTGACTCAGAACAATGAAAAAGTTATTAGAAGGTGTTGCCAGGGTGTGTGGTATTGCATATTTCTTTGAGATACTTCTGCCAAATCGAGTTATGGAAAACCGGTGACTGTTTTTTTTCTATGTCGAAACTTAAATTTTAGTTGAAACAATATTAGGAGTTATTTAGGAAAAACCCACAAATTAAAATGAAATATATTAGAACTCAAATTTTATTTTACAACTTATGTAGTTCTATAGAAATTTCACAAAATTTTATTAGAAGCAAGAAGAGAAATGAGAGAAACATTAGTTAATGGAAAATGCTGTCTCCATCTCTTACATGGTAATTTTTGTCTCCAGAAATGGTGATGATATAATATATCTGTAATTATAAAGGTGTCTGTTTCACCAGTAGTTTATTATATGAAACAGGTTTACGTTGTTTAGCTTCTTTTTACACTTGATCACATTCTTATATTTTTCTTTAAGTCTCTTTTGTTGGGGCTGATCATTATTAAAACTTAAGACCTTTTTCTTTTGAAAATAGTTTTGTGGTTTTTATAAAAATGAGTCTTGGGGCTTCCCTGGTGGCGCAGTGGTTGCGCGTCCGCCTGCCGATGCAGGGGAACCGGGTTCGC
>NC_041220.1:49927680-49967857 GCF_002837175.3 Physeter macrocephalus
GCCGCGCCCGGGGCAGGTGCCCGGGGGAGGGGGAGGCCACAGCAGAGGGAGGCCTGCATACCACAAAAAAAAAAAAAAAAAAAAAAAAAAAATGAGTCTTGTTCCTTGGGAAAGAGTTAAAGTACCAAAAACTACAAAGAAAATCTATGATGAAAAAAATCACCCAAAATCTCAGGGATAAATCTCTATTAATATTTTTTTCAGCATTTTCTAAGGCAGTTTGGATGGGTGTGGGTGTGCATGTGTATGTATGTACATGTACATGTTACAATTTTATAGCAAGTGAAATATATGCAGTTTTATAAACTGCTTTTTTCCTCTCATCATGTTTTCTGTATATCTTTACTTGTAAAGTAATGTTTTCATTATTTTTATCTAGTCTTATTAGTCTTTTAGTTTGTTTTCAGTTGACCCTTGAGCATTGCGGCAGTTAGGGGCAGTAACCACCTGTGTGGTTGAAAAGGTCGAAAATCCACGTATAACTTTTAGTGGGTCCCTCCATGGTTCATCCATATATGCAGTTCCTCAGTATTCAGGGTTCCGCATCCTTTAATTCAACCAACCACGGATCGTTTATTACTGAAGTATTGGGTTGGCCAAAAAGTTCGCTTGATTTTAAGTAAAAATAGAAGACGTATTTCATTTTCACCAAGAAATTTATTGAACAACGTAATCATTAACCGAACGAACTTTTTGGGGAACCCAATATTTACTATTGGAAAAAAATCTGTGTACAGGTGGACCTGTGGAGTTCAAACCTGTGTTGTTCAAGGGTCAACTGAAATTCATTTACATTTTTGCTGATAATAGCCAAGTTTGTAACCACCATCAACTTTGACTTTTCTTTGAGTCATCTGTTTTGCATTCCTTTTTATCCCTCCTATTTTGCTCTTTTTTTGGTGTTAATCTAATTAGTTTTCCTGTTTTTCCTCCTATTAATTTGTTAGTTATATATTCTTTCATTATACCTTTAGTGGTTATTCTAGAGGTTAAAACAAGCATACTTACAATACAAATTACATATAATACAGATAATACAAATTATTACTTTTACCATTCCCCAATAATGACAGCTTCTTACACATTAACTCATACTCCAGCCTTTTTGCATTGTTATTGTTCTCTATTTTATTTATACATATTTTAAACTCCACAAGATAGTATGGTTTTGGACAGTCAATTTTTGTTCATTTTTACCCTTTCCAGGGTTCTTCCTTACTGCATTTCTGTTTCTGTCTGGGATCATTTTCCTTCTGTCTGAATAGCTTCCTTTAGTAGTATGTATTTTAATACCGGCCTACCTACTGACAGTGAATTTTTCTGTTTTTGTTTATCTGAAAACATCTTAATTTCACCTATTTTTGAGTTATATTTTCACTGGGTATAGAATTCTATGTCAGTAGTTATTTCATTGTCTTTTGGCTTTCTGTTAAAGTCTTATTGAAGGTAATGTGTCAGCTTATAGTCCTGCTAATACTTTTATTTTTTTCAAAAGACTTCTCAAAATGCCTTCTTTTCTGTCATAGTTTTTTAGCAGTTTGACTGTGATGTGTTGAGGTGTGTTTTTCTTTGTATTTGCTTTATGTTCATAGCGCTTTTTTGAATCTCTAGCTTGGTGCCTTTAGTTTTGGAAAGTTCTCTGTCATTACGTCTTCAATTATTGCTTCTGCCCACTCCTCCTTTATGGATTTTAATTTAAACATTTATTACACCCTGTCATCATGTTTCACATGTCTCTTAAAAATTTTTTTCTCTATATATTTCAGTTTGGGTCTCTTATAATGACCTATCTTATAGTATACCAACAACTATCTTATTTTTTCTCCAAGCCAATCTATTGTGTTCTTAATTTTACATTGAAACTTTGAGTTCTAAAACATCCATTTGATCCTATTTTATACATTTTTAATAGACTCCAAGTCTCTTGAACACACTGATTATAATTATTTAAATGCTTGTCTATTAATTTCAGTAACTCCATCAACCATTGGTCTACTTATATTGTTTTTCTGTTTTTTTTTTTTTTTTTTTTTTTTGCTGTATGCGGGCCTCTCACTGTTGTGGCCTCTCCCGTTGAGGAGCACAGGCTCCAGATGCGCAGGCTCAGTGACCATGGCTCACGGGCCGAGCTGCTCCGCGGCATGTGGGATCCTCCTGGACTGGGGCACGAACCCATGTCCGCTGCATCAGCAGGCGGACTCTCAACCACTGCACCACCAGGGAAGCCCTGTGTTGTTTTTCATGTGGTGTGTGGCTCTGTCACTTCATATGTTGCTAGGTTTTTCAAAGAACTTGTCCATTTCATCTAAGTTGTTGAATTAGTAAAGTTATTTATAATATTCTCTTATTATCCTTTAAATAGCTATAGAATATATCATCAGTCTAATATCTGTATAATCTGCAGAGATTTGGTGTCATTCCTGATATTGGGAAATTGTGTCTTCTCTCTTTTTTTCCCTGATCAGTCTGGCTTGAGATTTATTAACTTTATTAAGATTCTCAAAGGATCAGCTTTTGGTTTAACTGATTTCCTCTAGTTCTCCTGTTTTTTGTTTCCTTATTTCTGCTCTGATCTTTATTAATTCCTTCCTTTAACTTACTTTAGGTTTGTTTTCTTTTTCTAGTTTCTTAAGGTAGAAGCTGAGGTCATTAATTTGTGACCCTTTCCCCCACTATATGTGTACTGCAAATTTCCCTCTAAATATTGCTTGCAAATTTTAATATATATATATATGTTTTTCATTTTCATCCAGTTCAGAGTACTTTTTAATTTACTTTTTGATGTCTTCTTTGGCCTCGAGATTATTTAGAAGTATATTATTTAGTTTCTAAGAATTTGAGGGTTTTCCAGAGATTGTTATTTTTAAGTTAGTTCTCGTGTGATGAGAGAATATACTTCTATGACTTGGATCCTTTTAAATTTATTGATTTGTTTTATGGCCCAGAATATGATCTGTCTTAGTAAATGCTCCATGTGCACTTGAAAAGAATGTGGATTCTGTTGTTGTTGGGTGGAGTGTTCTGTAAATATCAATTAGGTCAAGTTGGTTGATTGTTTTTGTTTATGTCTTGTAATTTTTGATTGAATGCCAGACATTGTGAATTAAAAAACAAAATAAAGCAAGCATCACCAAATATGTTCTGCCAGAGGGTGTTTACCTTTTCTTCTAGGCAGATTAGGGAGCCAGTCACCTTAATTTATACAGAGGCTAGGTTGCTATTTGAGTAGTTTGGTGGTATTCTTCTTCTTCTTTCCTTTATTTGTAGGGTGTGGTTTTCCAGGACTTTCATTTCAAAGCCTTTCATTTCATTTCAAAGGGTCTTTATCCCCTTAGCAGAGCCAAAGGTGGAAAATTTCATTTTGCTTTTCAAAGTTTTTCAATTATTATTTAGCCTCTTACCCTGTACTGTTTTAAAATTAAGCAAATGTCCTGTGAGAGATATTGGCCTTGAGCTTGAGGTCCCTGCAGTTTCCCATTTTTGTTACTCCAGCCTTGTGTGAACATCAGAAGCACTCCTGGTTTCTTGGTTCCTCAGCAGCAATGTTTTGTACAGGCCAAATCTCAAGTTTTCAGCCTTCACCCTCAGCCCATAATCTGGAAATATCCCCAGGGAAAGCAACTGCAGATGATCTAAACACCTTTAAAAGATTCCCCCTTCTCTGGAGTGGTAGACCTTCTTGTCCCCCATGTTTTAAAGACATCTATACACTGCCTTTAAAAATATGTTTTTTTTGTAATTTATTTAGCTTTTCTAGTTGTTCTCAAGAAGAATGTTGACCCGCTGCAAACTGTTTCATCCTACTTGGATGTGGACAACTCCCTACTGGTTTTTAGAAGCTTCACATAATACTCAATTTTCCTGAGCAATTTTGTATTAAGTATTCTTTTGGATTTTAGGTAGGTGGGTTTTAGTTTTTGACCTAGTATACTTTCTAAAAATCAGATTTATTGAGGTATAATTTATATATGTTAAAACTCATCCATTGTAAGTATACATGTTGAATTTTGACGGACATATACATTTTTATAACCACTACCACAATCAAGATACAGAAAATTCCTATCAACCTGAAAAGTTCTCTCTCCCTGGCAACCACCAATCTGTTTTCTGTTAATACAATTTTGCCTTTTATACAATATGATATAAATGGGATACTACAGTATATGGTCTTTGGGGTCTAGCTTGCACTTAGCATAATGCTTTTGATACTCATCTGTGTTAGTAGTTTTTCTCTTTTTATTTCTGAATAGTTTTCCATTGTATGAGATATGGCATAGTTTATAATTATTAGTTGTTGGACTTTTGGATTGCTTCCAGTTTTTGGCTATTATAAACAAAACTGCTAAACATTTGTGGACATGTGTTTTCATTTCACTTGGGCAGATACGTAGGAATAGAATTGCTGGGCTGTATGGTAGTTAGTTATATGTTTAACTTCATAAGACACTGATGAACTGTTTTCTAAAGTGGTTTTACCATTTTACATTCCCTTCAGCAATGTGAGATTTTCAGTTGGTCTGCATTCTTGCAAACACTTGGTATTGTCAGCGTTTTTGAATTTTTGCCATTCTAGTGGGTATGTAATGTTATATCATTGTGGTTTTAATTTGCATTTCCCTAATGACATGATATTGAGCGTGTTTATGTGTGCTTATTGGTCATTCATATATTTTCTTTTGTGAGGTATCTGCTCAGATCTTTTACCCATTTAAAAAATTGGGTTGTTTGCTCATTTACTGAGATGTAAGAGGTTTGTTTTTGTTTTTGTAAATATATTCTGATATGAGGCTTTTATCAGATATTAGAATTGTGAAAATTTGATCTCCCAATCTATGGCTGCCCTTTATATTTTCTTAATGGTATCTGAAGAGCAAAGTTTTAAATTTTGATGAAATCCAATTGATTAATTCTTTTATGCTTCATATGCTTCATTTTTGTGTCCTAAGAAATGTTTGTCTACTTTGAAGTGTATGATTCATTTCAGTTGATTTTTATATATGATATGAAAAAGAGTTGAGATTCTTAAAAAATTTTTTTTCCACATAGATATACAGTTGTTGTAGCACCATTTGTTGAGAGACTATTCTTTTTCTCCACTGAATTACCTTGTTACTTTTGTCAAAAATCAATTAATCATATGGGTGTGGGTCTTTTTTTGAACTCTATTTTATATAGTGAGCTTTATACCTATCTTTACATCAGTACCTCAAAGTCTTGATTACTGTAGCTTTAAATCTGGTAGTGGAAGTTCTCCAATACCATAAACATAATATACTTCTGTATTCATTTAGGCCTTTAATTTCTCTCAGTAAAGCTTTTTAACAGTTTTTGAATATACTTTTATTAGTGGACTTTATCCTATTTGTTCAGCAAGTACCTAGTGAATATATACTGTGTGCCAGGCACTGTTCTAGTTGCTGGTGTTACAGCAGTGAACAAAGAATGCAAAAAGGCCTGCCCTTGGGGAGCTTACCTTCCAACTGGGGGAAACCAGATGAGAAACTCTTAAATGTATGTTAGATGGTGATTAATACTATGGAGGAAAACAAATCAGGGGAGGGGGCTGGAGTGTTGGGGTGGTGACAGAGGGATTTATACAGAAAGGTCTTCATTGAGAAATTGATATTTAAGCAGACCTTAGTCTGCTCTATACCCTAATAATGACAACTAACAATTCAGAAGGAAAAGGGGAAAGAAGGTGGGAGCTTGAATAAGTGTGCTAAGTATGCTAGTTGCCTCCTGTGTAGTAACTAGAAGTCCATAGCATTTAAAATCAACAAGTGTAGTAATAGAAGTATACCTAACAGCAGAAAGGTAGACCATAAGAAAGATCATGTTTTTGGTTGAAATCTGGTGATGAGAAAGTGTAACATCTTAACATAGCTTATAGCAGAGAACTAATAGGTCACATGAAGAAATGGAAGATGGACTTCAATACATATGGTATGATTATAAAAGTAGTATTTTAATAAAAACCTTATTAAAATAACAAATCTGTAAAGTGTAAATATAGAGAGAAGATGGAATTAAATGAGGCAAAGATGGGTATTTTGATTGTAAAGTTTATAATTTACAATGAAGAAATACCAAATATGCCTGCAAAAATAGTAGAGCATTAATGTTCAAAAAGTAAAAGTGATCCTGGAAAGTTATTCAGAAAAACTTTACTGGTGGACTTTAATGGATCTCTCTTAGACCAAAGTGTATCAAGTGAACGAAAAATTAAGGCTATAGAACAACTAAATATCCCAATTAATAAGCAAAATTTGATGGATAAACTGAATCCTACCTTGAAAATAGAGACTATACCTTCTTTCCAAGCGTTTATAGAACATATACAAAAATTGATTGTAGTACTAGATCATAAAGAAAACTTTTGTACATTCCTAAAGGTAGGAATAATTTAGAACTGCCCATCTAATATGATAGCCACTAGCTACATCTAGCAATTTAAATTAATTAAAGTTGAGTAAAACTTAAAATGCAGTTTCTCAGTCTTACTAACTACATATCAAGTGCTCAAATAGGATTGATTGCCATTGGAATGAGGAGAGAAGAAAGCAGATTGAAGACAGTGTATGTGAACTAAATCTTTCTGTTTCATAGCAAGGAGTCAGTAGACATAATTTGAAGTTAGTCAAGAAATACAGACATATTATGTATAATTATAGAGATAAATATAAAAACTACAGACAAAAGGTGAAAGTGAATGCTTCTAGCGAACAGGACTGCTGTTTTTTTACTATTTTTTTTTAAAACCATGTGCATGTATTACATCAATAATATGCAAGTTTTAAGAGACTAACAGGATATACAAACAAAATAAAAGCTTATAAACTGTCTTTGCACAATAGCTTCTTATCCAGTAAATGTTAAGTGTAACTTTATTCCTTTGCATAAAGTAAAAAACGCTCTAGTTTTTTTTGATATTTGATTAAAATTAATTTATACTGATAGTATTAAAAAAATTTTTCAGGCACCAGTTGCCCGTCTTCTCTTCCATTTACAAATGAAGATAGCAGGCAGCTTTCTGTGACTTTGGGCATATACTACTTATCTTTAATTGATGAAATAGTTAATTTGATTTCGGTAGTGAGTAAAAGATTCATATAAAATATTTGGAGTACTTTAAGATTTTATTCTAAATAACCATCATTCAGACAACAAAAGGGCACTTACTTGGGTCAGGAAATAAAAATCAAAGCCTATACTCACAGCCCCTGAGGACTTATGATATATTTCAAAGGTAATTTCACTTTAATTTCTAGGGAATATTTTAAATATACGTAAAGAGTGACATCTTTAACAAGGACATTTGACAAATAACTATGAAAATTTTACTGCTTATATAGTGAAGGTATTGGTTATTATTTAAGATGCCACTTTATATTGCTTTATTTATTCACAACCTGTTGCTGTAGTTATTATCTATTTTCAGAATATTATTACATCTTTTTGCAGATTCACTATGAGAGAGGGACTATAGATAAGGTTTAGGGCAAAAGAGAAAGAAGTTTTGCCCTGTGATTTAATACTACTTGAAAACGTGTATAGGCAGACTAGTTCACAGTGTCATTTGTTGAATGTGTATAATATTTGTTTTCCAGTTTCCCAAGTTGACTGGCCAAGCCAGTTTTTACAGCTTGACACTCTGAAACTGTCAGTATATTGTAGTTTGATAATTCAAGTAACATTACACATAAGAAAATTAAACATATAGGGATTAAATCTAAACACTTAGCTTAGAGGAACAGCATTACACAGCAAATCATCAAAAAGACCGAAAGTAAATCCCCAGTGTAGTGGAAGATTTATGGAATGTGGTGTTAGTAATTTATCTTTATAGCAATAAAGTCTTGGTCTCCAAATACTTTTTCAACATTTAAAAATTCAGTATTTTAGAAATAATATTAGGATTTTTTTCTGCCTTGGAATGTAATTTACATCATTTTAATCATTAAAGATCTTTATGGTTATACTTAAATCAATTACAAAGTACTTGCTGAAGGTGTAGGAGATTGGGAACTTATCTACTGACTTCTAGACACAATCTAAAACTTTGCTTTTCAATAAATCTTTGACATTTTCTTGTTTGTCTTTGTTCTAAAACATTAATGCATGTTTTAAAAGATCCAATAGTAATGAAATGTTCTATAAATGTGTGTGTCACTTCACCTAGGTTGTACTACATTGTGATTACCAGCCCTAAAATAATTATTATAATCATATGGTTTATAGTATACAGCAAGAGTCTAATGGCACCACTGGAACAATACCCAACCTGAAACAAGTGTTTATTCTTTCAACTCTCATCAAGCCATATGCCTGTATATGTTTAGAGGAGAATATCTCTTCTTCCTTAGGCTAGGCTCACTCTGCCCCTCACTACCTTTTTTTTTTTGAAGGCCCTGACATTTTAAAATTCTCTAAAGGTGTTGCTAATGAGTGCTTTCCGTAGATATTATAAGAATAAAGATGAAAATATTATATTGCTAACATAAGTTATAGTTTCTAATGGTAGGGACTTTGTTTCGTTCAGTCATACAGCCCTGGTACCTAAAATGCCTGGCCATAGTATATACTCAATAGTTTTGAGCATAGGTAAATGCAGAAACAACTGATGTATCCATATTTTTATGTATATTTATTCATGTTTAGCCAATATTTTAACATTATTGCATATAACGATAGTCTTGCAATTTATCTTCCTATCTAAAAGAATATTTAGTTGTATATAATCCAGTTGACTCTAAGCTCCTTAAGGAGTTTGAGATTAACTTTCACACCACTGGAATACTAAACTGTAAGTGGGAGTAATATTCTACATTATAACTTAGCTGCCCAAATGTAAATTCTCTAGTTTGTGCCAGTTGAGAGTTCTCACTCATAATAGTCTACTAATCATCCACTTAAGAAAATTAATGCTCTGACAACTTTAGTTGGTCAAACACATTTAAGTAGTAAGATTTAAACCATATGTTCAAAACTTTATTTTTAAATTTCTAAAATCTGTAATTATTAAAGACTAGCAATAGTATGTGAGATTTCATCATCAGACCAAATTGGCAGCATAGGGATTCCTAAGACTCATCCCTTGCCAAAACATCAATTTTGCTCCTGCAAACCCAGGTCCCGTCTCTACCTAGTGTCTGTCAGCTCCAGTGGCCCTAGGCAGCTCCTGTGACTCCTCAGCTCCAGGTCATGAGAATTCCAACAAACCCAGTCCCCTGATCCATTGTAGCACTAGCCAGCTCCTGTGAACCCAGGCTACAGGGTTACTTTGGTGCTGGTCAGCTACTGTGGCACCAGGCCCTCAGCAGGCTCCTGACTCACCTCAGCACCAGCTGCCTTCCATGACCCTGGGCATCTTCCATAGCACCAGGCTACTGGCAGTTTCCCATGAACCCAGGTCATGACACATCCCAGCACCAACTGCCTCTGTGGCCCCTGGTTCCTAATCAATGCCTGTGAATGCAGACTCCCAGCTGGGCTCAGCACCTGGCCAACTACCATGACCACAGGTCCCTGACACACCCCAGCTCAAGTCTGGCCTATGTGGAACTAGACTCCAGACCAGCTTCTGTGGGCCCTGAATCAGGTCCTCCCTCTTGTACCCAGGCACCAGGATGGTCCCTGAATATGCAAGCATCTGGCCTGCCCACCTGTTGACCCAGGCACCACACCTGCCCACCCCATGGCTCCAGCAGTAAACTTGCCTGTGGAAACCACCTTATGTGTCACCCAGAATCTCTGGATGGGCTGACTGGTGAAGGACTTTGCCTGCTGAAGCATGCTGTAAAGACTGGAAGAGGTGCCCATTTTCTCAAATGTGCAGACTCCAGTGTAAGCCACAAGGATCATGAGTCATCAGGGAAATATGACACCATCAAAGGAAACTAACAAAATTCCAATGACTGCCCCTAAAGGAAGAGATCTGTGAACTATCTGGCAAAGAATTGAGAATAATCCTCTTGAAGAAATTCACTGAACTATTAAAGGAATACATACAAGTAAATGAAAGTAGGAAAACAATGAGTGAACAAAATGAGAAGTTTAACAAAGAAATGGAAACCATTAGTAAAAAAACACAAATCCTAGAGTTGAAGAATGCAATTACTGAACTGAAGATTTCTTAGAAATCTTCAACTGCAGATTTGACCAAGCAGAAGAAAGAAATAATGGATGAGGAGACAAGTCATTTGAAACCATCCAATCAGAAAAACAAAAGAAAAGAGAATGAGAAAGTGTGAAGAAAGCCTGTGTAAATAATAGAATGCCATTAAAAGAAACAATCTACTCGTTATTGGAATTCCAGAGAAGAAAGGGAGAAAGAAGCATAAAGCTAATTTAAAGAAATAATGGCTGAGACGTTTCCAAATCTGGGGAGAGATTTGGATATCCAAGTTCATGAGGGTTGAAGCTAATAGGTCACCCCAAAATTTCAACTGAAAATGATCTTCTCCAAGACATGTTATAATACAACTCTGTAAAATCCAGCACATTTTAAAAGCAGCAAGATAAAAAAAATTCTTCCCATATAAGGGAACCCCCCATAAGGCTATCAACAGAATTATCAGCAGAAACTTTGCAGACTAGGAGTACAGGGGATGATATATTCAAAGTGCCGAAAGAAGAAAACTGCCAATCAAGAATACTTTCCCCAGCAAAGTTGTTTTATATACATGAAGGAGAGATACTTTCCCAAACAAAAGCTGAGGGTATTCATCACCACTAGATCTGCGTTATGAGAAATGGTGAAAGGAGTTCTTCAAGCTGAAAGCAAAGGATGCTAATTAGTAACATGAAAACATATGGAAATATAAAACATACTGGTAAAGGTAAGTATATAATCAAATTCAGAGTATTAGATAATATGAGAGTATTGAGAGTAACATGGTGGTTAAGTTAATCACTTAACTTTAATATAAAGGTTTAAAGGACAACTGTGTTAAAAGTAACTATAGGTACGGGACTTCCCTGGTGGTCCAGTGGCTAAGACTCCATGCTCCCAATACCGGGGGTCCAGGTTCAATCCCTGGTCAGGGAACTAGATCCTACATGCTGCAAGTAAGAGTTCACATGCCGCAACTAAAGATCCCACATGCCGCAACTAAAGATCCCACATGTTGCAACTAAAGATCCTGCATGCCGCGATGAAGATCCCACATGCTGCAACTAAGACCCAACACAGCCAAATAAATAAATATTTAAAAAGGTAACTATAGCTACAATAATTTGTTAATGGATGCACAATATTAAAAGAGGTAAATTGTGACATCAAAAGCATAAAGTAAAAGATTGGAGTTCTTGTATGTGATCTAAGTTGTTAGCTGAAAGTAGACTGTTATAACTAAAAGATGTTTTATAAAATAAGCCTCATGATAATCATAAAACAAAACCTGCAGTAGATAGACAAAAGATAAAGAGAAGGGAGTCAAAGCATACCACTATGGAAAATCATCAGTTCACAAAGAAAGACATCACAAGATGGAGAAAGGAACAAGGGAACTACAAAACAGGCAGAAAACATTTAATAAAATGACATGAGAAAGTTCTTACCTATCAATAATTACTTTAAATGTAAATGGATAAAATTTTCCAGTCAAAACTCATGGAGTAGCTTCCTGGATTAAAAAACAAGATCAACTATATGCTGCCTATAAGGAACTCATTTCACCTTAAGGATACATGTAGGCTCAAAGGGAAGGAATGGAAAAAGATATTCCATGCAAATGGAAACCAAAGAGAGCAGGGGTAGCTAACCTTATATCAGACAAAATAGACTTTAAATCAAAAATGATAAGGGGCAAAGACTGTCATTATACAATGAAAAAGGGATTGATTCATCAAGAGGATATAACAATTACAGATATATATGCACCCAACATTGGAGCACCTAAAAATATTAAGCAAATACGAACAGATCTTAAGGGAGAAATTGACAACAGTTCAGTAATAGTAGGGGACCTCAGTACCCCCACTTTCAGCAATGGATAGGTCATCTAGAAGAATGAAGGAAAACACTGGATGTGAAATATACCTTAGACCAAATAGACCTAACAGACATATACCGAACATTCCACCCAACAGCAGCAGAATACGTATTCTCAAGTGTACATGGAAACTCTCCAGGATAGATCATATGTTAGGTCACAAAACAAGCCTTAGCAAACATAAGAAGATTGGTATTGTACCACCTATCTTTTCCATACAGTGGTGTTAAACTTGAAATCAATAAGAGGAAAATTGAAAAATTAACAATTGTCTGGAAATTAAATAACACACTCCTAAACAGCCAGTCAGTTAAAGAAGAAATCAAAAGGGAAATTTAAAAATACCTTGAAAGAAAGAAAAATGGAAATACAACATACCAAAACAGATGGTATGCAGCAAAAGCAGTTTAAGAGGGAATTTCATAGCAATAAATGCCTAGATTCGGGCAGCGGGTGGGGAGATCACAAATAAACAACCTAACTACACCTCAAGGAACTAGAAGGGAAAAGCCTGGGACCAGATGGCTTCACAGGAGAATGCTCCAAAACATTTAAAGCAGTTAGCAGACGGAAAACAATATGAAAGATAAATGAAACTAATGGCTGCTTTTTGTTTGTCTTTTTTTTTTTTTTTTTTTTTTGAGAAGGTAACATTGAAAAATCTTTAGCTGGACTAAGGAAAAAAGACTCAAAATCAGAAATGAGACACAGATGTAGAGAACAAACGTATGGACACCAAGGGGGGAATGTGGCAGGGTGTGGTGGTGGTGGTGGTATGAATTGGGAGATTGGGACTGACATATATACACCAATATGTATAAAATAGATAACTAATAAAAACCTGCTGTGTAAAAAAAAATTCAAAGAATCAGAAATGAAAGAGGAGACATTACAACTGACACAACAGAAATACAAAGGAAAATACGAGCCTACTATGAACAATCATGCCAACAAATTGGTTAATCTAGAAGAAATGGATAAATTCCTAGAAACATACAACCTACCAAGACTGAATCATGAAGAAGTAGAAAATTTGAACAGACCAATAATGGATAAGGAGATTGAAACAGTAACCAAAAGCCTTGCAGCAGAGAAGAGCCAGGACCAGGTGGTTTCACTGGTGAAACGTTCTACCAAACATTTAAAGAATACTTAACACCAATCCTTCTTAAGCCCTTCCAAAAAATTGAAGAAGAAGGAACACTTGATACCAAAGCCAGATTAGCATACTACAAGAAAAGAAAAGTACAGGCCAAAATCCCTGAGCAATATAGGTGCAAAAATTATCAACAAACTCTACTAGTAAACTGAATTCAGCAGCACATTAAAAGAATCAGACACCATGATCAAGTTAGATTTATCCCTGGGATGCAGGGATGGTTCAGTATACACAAATCAATAAATGTGTACACCACATTACTAGAATGAAAGATAAAAAACATATCAATTATTACTGAATAGATATTTTCTGCATATGTGATCCGTGAACAGAGGTAATTTTTTGCTTCTTCCTTCCATATTTGGATGAACTTTTTTTTTTCTTGCTTAATTGCTTTAGCTAGGACTTTGAGCACAATGTTGAATGTAAATGATGTGAATAGGCATCCTTGATTTGTCCATAATCTTGGAGGAAAGGCTTTCAGTTTTCATTGTTGAGTATGATGTTAGCTGTGACCATTTCATATATCGCTTTTATTATGTTGAGGTGGTTTATTTCTGTTTCTAGTTTAGTGTTTTTATTGTGAAAGAGTGTTTAATTTTGTCAGATGCTTTTTCTTCATCAATTGAGGTGATATTTCCTCCCCCTTCATTCTGTTAATGTGGTATATGACACTGATTGATTTTCATGTTTTGAATCATCCTTGCATTCCACCTGATGATGGTATATAATCCATTTAATGTGCCATTGAATTTGGCTTGTTAGTATTTTGTTGAGGATTTTTGCATCATTATTCATCAGGAATATTAGTCTGTAGTTTTCTTGTTGTGTCTTTTTCTGGTTTTGCTATCAGGGTAATGCTGCCATCATGAAATGAGTTGGAAATGTTCCCTCCTGTTTAATTATTTGGAAGAGTTTGAGGAGGATTGGTGTTAATTCCTCTTTAAATGTTTTGGAGAATTTTCCCATGAAGCCATCTGGTCGCAGACTTTTCTTTGTTGGGATCTGCTTTTATTTCTTGATTAATTGACTTTAAATTATTCTCTTGATTCTTCTAAGATGAGGATTTAATTCACTTATGCTGTCCTTAATCTCTCATATCTCTTCATCCCAAAGTTTGAAACATTGTAATTAGTTCTTTTATTAGTAACTTTGCAACTGTAAATAAAATGTTTCTTAGACTTTATATTTTAAATCCCTACTGTGTAAGATAAGGATAATAGGGCCTTTATCCATTTCTCCATCTTGTCTTTGCTACTCCTTCACTTCCATTTTACCTTTTCTTTTGTGTTTGACCAGGTTGATCACATAACATTTACGTTCTGTTATGTAATGAGATTTAAGATATTCAATCTTTTCGGTAGGTTGATTCTAAAAGCTGAACAAAATAAATTACAGTTAATCATTGAGCTATTTATTTTCCATGGGTACAAAGTTATGATAATGGAACTCAAAAAATAAAATATGTGATATCAAAGTAAGGCTGGTTATCTTTACTTACAGTTCATAAGTTTTTTTCACAGTCATGCCACTAATTTGCCTTATATTCTGACTTTATATTCTGATTAGTTTGCTTAATATTGTTCATCTTTCCCCCCACAGTCTGTAATTGCCTTTTTCTCCTTGGTCAAAATGTTTCCTGCTTGAATCACAATATCTGTTATTTGTTGGATGGAATCCCTTGTTTTCCTGGAGACATCCCTTTTAGAGTTGTCCTACTTTCTCCTTCAGTCTTCATGGGTTGGAAGCCTGCTGTATTTCTGTCATTCTGAGATACTCCTTCACTGCATTTCTGGGTTAGACTTACTGTTTCTTAGATATCACATCTTTGTCTTTTATGGCATTCTCTTTCTTTTTGCTGGAGTATATTCTAAATTAACTTCAGTATACAGGGTACTTAAGATGTAAACATTCTTGCATGCCTGAACATGGCTTTTTTGCCTTGTTCCTAATTGCTTGATAGTTTGTCTGGGTGTAGAAATTTAGATTCAGATTAAATTCCTTTAGAACTTATGGGTTTTGCTCTGTTCTGTTTAGATCAAGATGGTGGGAAGTCTGGTGCTACTCTTGAGTCTTGTTACTTTTTAATGACCCTTTCCCCTTGTCTTTGGAAGCTTTAGTATCTTACCTTTGTCTTTGTAGTTCTGGAATTTTATAGTTACGTGTCTAGGTATGAGTTGTTCTTATTATTCTATCTGAACTCTCTGGGGTAGGTAGGCCCTTTCAGTTGAAATGCAGATGTCTCCCTCCAGGTATGGGAAATGTTCTCTATTATTTTTTTTTGGTAATATTTCTTGGTTTTCTATGTTCTCCCACTTTGGAATGCTCACCAGCAGAATTTTGGCTTTCTGGTTTGATCCTTATGTCTTTTATCTCTTATCATGTTTTCTGTCATTGCCTTTTTATTCTATATTCTGACAGATTTCTTCAACTATATGTTCCTCCTTTTCTGTGAATGTCTGTAACCAGATTGTAACTATTCCAGTAGCTTTGCTTATTTTTTGTTCATATCATTTCAAGAGGCAACATGGTATAGTAGTTAAAAGCATATACAATGGAACTAGACTGCCAGACTGTGTGAGTTAAGATCCCAGCTCCACCACTTAATAACCATGTGAACTTGGGTAAGTTATTTAACCTCTCTGTGCTCAGTTTCTGAACTACAAAATGAGGATAATAACTACTTTGTGAGCAAAGTAGTTCATATTTGTAAAGTATTTACAACAGTTCTTGGTGTAGTAAAATCGATGTCATTGTTAAATATGTAGCATTCTGTTTTTGTTGTATTGAATGCAGTGTCTTTAGGAGTATCTTAAAGATATTTTGTTTTGTATCCTTTTTTTTCTGTACCCTGAATAATGTATGAGTCTTCTGGGGTTATTGATCTACTTATTTATCTTGGTCTTTTTCTAGCTGTGGTTTTTCCTCATATGACTAGAAATTATTATTGTTGGTTCATGTATATTGCTACAGGATTATCTTGATTATTTTTGGTAGCTATGGTGGGTTTTTTTCTTGTTGTATAGGTGGATTTTTTTTTCCAATTGCCATCTCTGTTTGAAAAGACTGGTTGGTAATTCTTTGTACATAGATGGAGTGTCTTGTCTGCCGGCAAGTTTAGGTTTAGAGCCTAAGAGCAGGGAACCTATTGCTATTTTCAGGAGCTTTCTGGTTGTCATATTGACATGAGCTCTGTGGACACTAACATCCATCTAGTTTCTTTCTGAGCAGTTTGCTAAATTTCTGCTAGATTTCTTTAGAAAAGAGCGGTACAGTTTTGGGCCTAGGGGTGATGCTGGGCCTTGCTTAGCCAGGGAAGGGGTGCAGAGGAAGGAGACAGGTAAAGCTTTTTCCTAGGTCACCTGTATTCAGCCTCTGTACCTGCTAACTCTAGAGCCTAGAGTCTCAGGACGATTGACTCAGAACTCCACTGTAGTCCCTTTATGTGTGAATTTTGCATGTGCTTAACCTGTTAATACACTTGGATCTGCTTTCTGCTCTCCAGAAATCTACTGTATCATTTCATCTCTTCATAACTTCCTTCTCCATTCTTTTCATTGTTTTCTAGATCTTACTTTTTGTTCTTCTGTACTGTCTTACCAGTAGGCTTTCCAAAGGGAAGAGAGGCAAAACTGAGTGTTTGTCATCATTATCTCTTTCATTCTGCAGGTTTTCTTGAAAGAAAGAAAGGAAGGAAGGAAGGAAGAAAAGAATGAAAGAAATAGTCACTTCACCCCTAAGTAATTCTATGTTTCTTTAAAAAATAAGGATATTTTCTTACATAAACTCAATATCGTTACTCCATCTAACCAAATTAACCATAATTTTTTAATATCATATAATGCCTAGTCCTTATTCAGATTTTTTTCAGTTGTTTCAAAAATACTTTTTGATATTGTCTGAATCAGGATTCAAATGAGTCATTAACAATTGGTTGTAATGTTTCTTGAGTACTTTTTTTTTAAGAGTACAATTTATTTGGAAGAAGAGTGATATCAGTTTGTAGATCACCTTTGATAGAAAATGTTTGCCACAGGTATGTAGTACACAGTAATGCTCCAGTTTCTTAACAATGAAAAGTCTTCCTCAAATAACACATACTTTGTTGTAATGGAAAACATACACAACAGTATACAGATTAGAATAATCTACCGATCACCCAGCTTTAATAACTATCAACTCAGAACCTGTCTTGTTTTGTCCATACCCTCACCCATGTACCCTCTTCTAAAGCTATTTGAAGCATATTACACATATAATTCATTGTAAATATTTCTAAATGTAAATGTAAATATTTCTGAAACTAAAGGCTCTGAGGCTTTTTAAAATTTAGGACAGTTGACAACCCCCCACTCCCTTTTCCCTTTTTTCCCTCCATGTTGAAGAAACTAGGTCAGTTGTTCTGTATAATATTTCACATTCTAGATTTATCTGATTGCTTCTTCCTGATGTCATTTTACTTATTCCTTTTCTATATTAATTTAAACTGAAAGTTTGATCTAAAGCAGTGTTTCTCAACCTCTTTTTACTTTTTTTTTTTTTTTACTCCTTTAAAAGGCCCTTTTTAGACATTGTTTTTTCTTTATTGTCTGCTCTCTGAAACCCAAGAATAGATATAGCATTGTGCTTTGGAAGGCAAGAAACCATTTTAATATACTACTATTGAAGGTATTTTTCACCCCTGGGTGTGACATTTCTACTGTTAAGCATATACGATATAAAGGTTTGATAGACTCCAGTGTGACTCTTTTACACAAGAACATTTTATAAGTAGTACTTTGTACTACATATTTCATTACATTGGGAGGTACATAATGTCTGTCTCACTTTTGGAGATGGTAAGATTGATCAGTTGCACTCATTTGTGACAGCATGATCTGTTGTGCAATTCACTATCACTGTTTCTTCTCATGGCTTTAAAATCCATTGATGATTGTTGCCCATCTATTTATGTAATTTCTTTTTGTTCTTATTAGCTAAAATTCTTTGAAGGACTACCCCTCACCAATTAGGTCTCTTTGGTTACCTTGAAATATAGTTTGATAGGACAGACAAGAAAAATGCTTTATCAATTACCTTTTACTTACCAATTTTTTTTTTTTTTTTTACGCGGGCCTCTCACTGTTGTGGACTCTCCCGTTGTGGCCTCTCCTGTTGTGGAGCACAGGCTCCGGACGCACAGGCTCAGCGGCCATGGCTCACAGGCCTAGCTGCTCCACGGCATGTGGGATCTTCCCAGACCGGGGCACAAACCCGTGTCCCCTGCATCAGCAGGCGGACTCTCAACCACTGCGCCACCAGAGAAGCCCTACTTACCAATTTTTGATTAACCCTTAGTATACCATCGGTATCCATTGGATTTAATTCTAGACTTTTTGATTTTTTAAGCATTCCAACTATTTATAAGAACTAGTATTTCATGATTATTATTCTCTGAGGTCGCCTAAAGAACAAAACAAAATGTACTTTTAAAAAATTGAATAAATCTCTATCTTTCATTAATTATATTCTCTTACCTTTAAACATTGTGTGTTTCAACATTTTAAGATTTCTTTTATCATGACTCACCAGTTATTGCTATCTTTCCTTAAAAGATAACATGAGGGGCTTCCCTGGTGGCGCGGTGGTTGCGCGTCCGCCTGCCGATGCAGGGGAACCGGGTTCGCACCCCGGTCTGGGAGGATCCCACATGCCGCGGAGCGGCTGGGCCCATGGGCCATGGCCGCTGGGCCTGCGCGTCCGGAGCCTGTGCTCCGCAACGGGAGAGGCCACAGCAGAGGGAGGCCCGCATACCACAAAAAAAAAAAAAAAAAAAAAAAAAAGATAACATGAAAATAGAAGAATAATGGAATTGTGTAGAAGGGTGATAGAATATGGAAAAGTTTGTCGCTATTGCATCATTTTTTTCAGTCTAATTTTTGTATTGTCCAAGTTATTGCATCATCTTTCAAGAAGTTATTAAAGAAGCCTGGAGACACTATTTTGGTAGGCTGCTTTTAGTTTTCATTGAACACAGTTGAGAATTCAGAAACTTTCATTTCTGCCCATAATGGCAAAGAGAAGAAAAGTCACAGCAGAAGATGTTTCACATCTCTTCGACAAATCAGCTGCTGAGTGCAAAGAGAAATTGCAGCACTCCAGGCTCTACGCTTGCATTATCCAGTAGAAATATAATGTGAACCACAAATGAAGCCACATGCATTATTTAAAATTTACCTTAAAAAAGTAAGCAAAGAAAATGGTGTCATTGAGTCTGAAGTCAGGGAGCCGGATTCCTCCAGCTTCGTTTTTCTTTCTCAAGATTGCTTTGGCTATTTGTGTCTTTTGTGTCTCCATAAAAATTTAAAGATTTTTTTGTTCTAGTTCTGTGAAAAATTGCTGATTTGATAGGGATTGCATTGAATCTGTAGATTGCCTTGGGTAGTATAGTCATTTTGACAGTGTTGATTCTTGCAATCCAAGAACATGGTATATTTCTCCATCTGTTTGAGTCGTCTTTGATTTCTTTCATCAGCGTCTTATACTTTTCAGAGTACAGGTCTTTTGTCTCCTTAGGTAGGTTTATTTGTAGGTATTTTATTCTTTTTGGTGTGATGGTAAATGGGATTGTTTCCTGAATTTCTCTTTCTGATCTTTCATTGTTAGTGTATAGAAATACAACAGATTTCTATGTATTAATTTTGTAACCTGCAGCCTTACCAAATTCATTGATGAGCTCTAGTAGTCTTTTTTGTAGCATCTTCAGGATTTTCTATGTACAGTATCATGTCATCTGCAAACAGTGACAGTTCAACTTTTTCTTTTCCAGTTTGGATTCCTTCTATTTCTTCTTCTCTGATTGCCATAGCTAGGACTTCCAAAACTATGTTGAATAAAAGTGGCAAGAGTGGACATTCTTGTCTTGTTTCTGATCTTAGAGGGAATGCTTTTAACTTTTCACCATTGGGTATGATGTTAGCTGTAGGTTTGTCATGTATGGCCTTTATTATGTTGAGGTATGTTCCCCCTATGCCCACTTTCTGGAGAGTTTTTGTCATAAATGGGTGTTGAATTTTGTCAAAAGCTTTTCCTGCATCTAGTGAGATCATATGGTTTTTATTCTTCAGTTTGTTGATGTGGTGTATCACATTGATTGATTTGTGGATATTGAAAAATCCTTGCTTCCGGGAACTGGGATAAATCCCACTTGATCATGGTGTATGATTCTTTTAATGTATTGCTGGATTCAGATTACTAGTACTTTGTTGAGGATTCTTGCTTCTATGTTCATCAGTGATATTGGCCTGTAATTTCCTTTTTTTGTCATGTCTTTGTCTGGTTTTGGTATCAGGGTGACGGTGGCCTCATAGAGTAAGTTTGAGAGCTTTCCTTCCTCTGCAATTTTTTTGGAACAGTTTCAGAAGGATAGGTGTTAGCTCTTCTGTAAATGTTTGATAGAATTCACCCGTGAAGCCATCTGGTCCTGGACTTTTGTTTGTTGGGAGTTTTTAATCACAGTTTCAATTTCAGTACTTGTGATTGGTCTGTTCATTTTTTTCTATTTCTTCCTGGTTCAGTCTTGGGAGATTGTACCTTCTAAGAATTTGTCATTTCTTCCACATTGTTTGTTTTATTGGCATACCGTTGCTTGTAGTAGTCTCTTATGATTCTTCTTATTTCTGTGGTGTCAGGTGTAACTTCTTTTTCATTTCTAATTTTATTGATTTCAGTCCTCTCCCTTTTTTTTTCTTAATGAGTCTAGCCAAAGGTTTATCAATTTTGTTTGTCTTTTCAAAGAATCAGCTTTTAGTTTCATTGATCTTTGCTGTTGTTTTCTTTGTCTCTGTTTCATTTATTTCTGCTCTGGTCTGTATGATTTCTTTCCTACTAACTTTAGGTTTTGCTTGTTCTTCTTTCTCTGTTTGCTTTAGATGTAAAGTTAGGTTGTTTATTTGAGATTTTTCTTGTTTCCTGGTGTAAGATTGCATTGCTATAATCTTCCCTCTTAGAACTGCTTTTGCTGCATTGCATAGGTTTTGGATCATTGTGCTTTCAATTTCATTTGTCTCTAGCTATTTTTTGATTTCCTTTTTGATTTCTTCAGTAATCCATTGGTTGTTTAGTAGCATATTGTTTAGCCTCCACATGTTTGTGTTTTTTACAGTTTATACTACAAAGCCGTAGTCATCAAAACAGTATGGTACTGGCACAGAAATAGAAATATAGATCAATGGAACAGGATAGAAAGCCCAGAAATAAACCCATGCACCTCTGGTCAATTAACCTCTGACAGAGTAGGCAAGACTATACAATGGAGGAAAGACAGTCTCTTCAATAAATGGTGCTGGGAAAACTGGACAGCTACCTGTAAAACAAATGAAATTAGAACATTCTCTAACACCATACACAAAAATAAACTCAAGATGGATTAAAGACCTAAATGTGAGACTGGACACTATAAAACTCTTAGAGGAAAACATAGGCAGAACATTTTCTGACATAAATCACAGCAATATCTTTTTCAGTCCATATCCCAGAGTAATGGAAATAAAAACAAACAAATGGGACCTAATTAAATTCAAAAGCTTTTGCGCCACAAAGGAAACCATAAACAAAACGAAAAGATAACCCACAGAATGGGAGAAAATATTTGCAAATGGTGTGACTGACAAGGGATTAGTTTCCAAAGTTTACAAACATGTTTTGCAGCTCAATATCAAAAAAAAACAATGCAATCAAAAAATGGGCAGAAGACCTAAATAGACATTTCTCCATAGAAGACATACAGATGGCCAGGAGGCACATGAAAAGATGTTCACCATTGTTAATTATTAGAGAAATGCACATCCAAACTACAATGAGGTATCATCTCACACCAGTCAAAATGGCTATCATCAAAAAATTCACAAACAGAAAATGCTGGAGAGTGTGTGGAGAGAAGGGAACCCTCCTACACTGTTGGTGGGAATGTAAATTGGTGCAGCCACTATGGAGGACAGTATGGTTGTTCCTTAAGAAACTAAAAATAGAGGTACCATATGATCATGCAGTCCCACTCCTGGGCATAATACCTGGAGGAAAACATGGTCCGAAAGGATATATGTACCCCAATGTTCATTGCAATGGTGTTTACAATAGCCAAGACATGGAAGCAACCTAAGTGACCATCAACAGACGAATGGATAAAGAAGAAGTTGAGTGTATATATAAAGGAATATTACTCAGCCATTAAAAAGAATGAAATAATGACATTTGCAGCAACATGGATGGACCTAGAGATTGTCATACTGAGTGAAGTAAGTCAGAAAGAGAAATATCATGTGATATTGTTTATATGTGGAATCTAAAAAAAAAATTATACAAATGAACTTGTTTACAAAATAGGAACAGACTCACAGACTTAGAGAATGAACTTATGGTTACCAGGGGGGAAGTGTGGGGGGGAGGGATAGTTGGGGAATTTGGAATTGACATGTACACACTGCTATATTTAAAATGGATAACCAACAAGGACAACAAGGAACTCTGCTCAATATTCTGTAACAACCTAATTGGGAAAAAAATTTGAAAAAGAATAGATACATATATATGTGTAACTGAATCACTTTGTTGTACACCTGAAACTAACACAACATTGTTAATCAACTATACTCCAATATAAAATAAAAAGTTAAAAAAAAAAAAACGGTGTCATTGAGGAAAGCAAGAAATTCCTTTTAGGAATTCACACTCTGGGGGACAAACTTTGATGGATTGCTTCTGTCTCTTCTTTGGCCCCAGTCAGATAAATTCTCTCCCTTCCTCATCTCCTCTGCATTCACCCCAAAGAGCCCATGTTTCTCACGGCTCTGCAGCTCGGTAACCTACTACCTTGGGTTTGCTTGGTCTCCTTATATGTCTTTCTTCCCTTTCACTTATTCACATCCAGGCATTGAACCCTCCCTTTCCAAAGTGTCAGCTTGCCCTTATGCCTCAGGCTATCTTTTTGAGGTGAAATAGTGGCTTCCAAACTTCTTCAGCCACAGCCTATAGTAAGAAATATGTTTTATGTTGTGACCCAGTACCCACACACTCAATAAACACATACCTGAAACAACAGTTTCAGGAAATATCCTAACCATTACTAGGTGTCCTGTACTTTGACTTTTTTTTCTTTTTCGTTAGGGGGGATGGGAGGGAGGGAGACGCAAGAGGGAAGAGATACGGGAACATATGTATATGTATAACTGATTCACTTTGTTGTAAAGCAGAAACTAGCACACCATTGTAAAGCAATTATACTCCAATAAAGATGTTAAAAAAAATGCTTGTTATAACCCCTGTATTGCTGGACCAAAGTGTAGGAACGTTTATAATTTTGTTAATATATTGATACATTGTCCTCCATAAGTCAGCAACTATTTCTACTCTCACCAGCAGTGCATGAGAGTAATGCCAAAACTGATATTATAAATGCTTTGAAAATTCTGCCTTTAGAGTATGTGACTCATCAATGTCCTCAAACTTGTTCCACTCCTGTCTTGCCTGGGGATAGAGTATCTTGTGCATCAACTCAGCTCCTTTTTCAGTAGTAGTGGGAGAGCGAAAAAGAAGCCTGTGGGTTAGTTGAACACTTTAGGATTCCATCCTGATTTATTTATAATGTTTTGATTGTATCTCTTTGGATAGTTTTTTTGTGGTGGTTCTAGGTACTTTATGTATAGGTAACTTATTACAATCTACTGGTTGACTCCCTTTACCTACCCCCTCCATTTCTAATGTGATTGCCTTTTATATTTTCTTTCTATATATTGAGAACCGTATCACACGGTGTTAATAATTTTTGCTTAAATCATCAAAAATAATATAGAAGACTTAGGAGAAGAAAAAGGCTATTGTATTTACCCATATTCTTCCTCTTTCCAGTTTTTCCCTCCTGATTTTCCAATATTGTTTCTTTTATCATTTCCTTTCTGTTAGAAGAACTTCCTATAGTCATTCCTTTTTTTAGGGCAGATCTACTGATGACAGATTCTCTTAGTTTTCCATCATTTGTGGATATTTTAATCTCCTTCTCTTTCCTGAAGCATATTTTGTCTGGATATAGAATTCTGGGTTGGCAGTTCCTTTCTTTCAATACTTGAAGAATGCTTCTGGGCATCAAAAATATGAATAGAAATTGAAATTCAGAATGTTTATTATGACCATAATGGTCTAAGTGTTAACAGAAAAACTTTTTTCGGAATTATAATTACTATGAGTATAACATAAATGTATTATTGATTTTATTATTAAACAATTACTAAATGTAAATGTATCTCTTCAGAGGGGACTTGACTTTTCATGGAATTTATGTATCCATAGATGAATATTATGTATATGTTAGAATGAGACTGGTTTCAGTGGAAATTAATAGCAAAAAGAAAAGATGTTGGGTCACTAATAAGTGTGAAGTTTACAAAACACTTATGCTTTTGTTAAGTATATCACTTATAGTAGGATTTACAGTATATTCCTGCTAAACTAATCCATATGTAATGTGTCCAGATAGGAATGAAAAACAAGCAGAGAAATGGGTGGAATGTGACAGTGTAAAGACTTCTCCCAGTTTTTAAAAAAATATGGGTTTACTGTGTGCAGTATTCTTTTCATAAAAGTTAATAAAAATGTTTCTCCATAAATGTTCAAGAAAATATAAAACACTAACTTAACTTTGGTATATGTTACATTTACTTGAAGATATGATGTTAACTGAAGTAAGGGGTCTTTTCAACTCTTTGAAATCATGTAAAATATCTTCACGTCACAGACACAAGACACAGGTGATTGATAGAATGTACTAATTTCTTTCTCATTTCTCTGAGAATGGTGAAAGTACAGATCTTGAATTGTAATTTAAGATGCTTCCCAGATCTTGAGTTCTAAATAATTCTATATAAATTATGTAAGGAGTCTGGCCACAAGCTTTTAACCCGGATGAACTAAGTTCTAGCTGTCTTCAATATTTATCATCACTGTTTTCATTGGATTCCCTCTCAGATGAGCTTCTTAATCAGAAGGTTTTTTTATTCTCACATCCTGAAGTTTTAACAGTGCATTGGGGCCAGGCCAGAATATCTGCTTTTTAATGTCATGTATTGTTCTTAACAGAGGTGTATGGGACAGGAAAAAACAAGACCACCTTGGATATATGGTACTTCCATTAGAGGATACTCCCTTGATATCAATATTTAAAATTATTCCTTTGGTGTTCTGGATGTTTCTACAGGGAAATGCATTGTAGGGAATTTTAGATGTGTAAGAGATACATCTTTCTCTGGTGAACTGGAAGAAGGAAGATATAAAATACACTGTAGGAAAGGAGAAAGCAGTATGATGCTCTGACCTTGATATTAGTTCTAGTAGCTGGTTGGCAATTATAGACATGAAGGATTTGGAAATTGATTCCCTAAAACCATCTGGTCCCTAGTGTGAAGACTGATGGATTAAGGTATAATCTTTCTTCACTAGATTATAGTCTTGAATCCTGCGTAATATTCATCTGCTTTTTATTTTTATAACTGTTTTGAGTCCCTTAAGGACCTTCATCATTGTGGGCTGATTACTGGTACTTTGCTGTGCTGTCTTTTCTCTTTTTCATTCTTCATGAGTGTGTTCCTCAGTGGAACAGATTTTTTTTTTAATTAAGTTATACTTGACATACAACATTAGTTTCAGGTATACAACGTGGTGATAAGATATTTTTATTCATTATAAAATAATCAGAATAAGTCCACTTACCTCTGTCACTATACAAAGTTGTTACTGTATTACTGACTGTATTCCCATTACATCCCCTTGACTTAGTTTATAGCTGGAAGTTTTATACCACTTAATCCCCTTCACCTGTTTCATCCATCATCCTCTTCTCCCAGCAGTTTGTGCTCTCTGCGTCTGTTTCTGTTTTGTTTCGTTTGTTTATTTTTCTTGTTTTTTGGATTCCACATATGAGTGAAATAATTCAGTATCGGTATTATTATTATTATTTTTTAACATCTTTATTGGAGTATAGTTGCTCCACAATGGTGCATTAGTTTCTGCCCCATAACAAAGTGAATCAGCCATACATATACATATATCCCCACATCTCCTCCCTCCTGCGTCTCCCTCCCACCCCCCCATCCCACCCCTCTAGGTGATCACAAAGCACCAAGCTGATCTCCCTGTGCTATGCACTGCTTCCCAGTAACTATCTATTTTGTTAGTGTATATATGTCCATGCTACTCTCTCACTTCATCCCAGCTTACCCTTCCCACTCCCTGTGTCCTCAAGTCCATTCTCTACATCTGTGTCTTTATTCTTGTCCTGCCCCTAGGTTCTTCATAACCATTTTTTTTTCTTTTTGTCTGACTTATTTCACTTAGCATGATATCCTCAGGGTCCATCCATGTTGTTGTAAATGGCAGGATTTAATTCTTTTTTATGGTAGAGTACTATTTGTGTGTGTGTGTGTGTGTGTGTGTGTGTGTGTGTGTGTGTGTGTGTATACACCACATCTTTGTTATCTGTTTATCTATTGAAGGACACTTAGGTTGCTTCTGTATCTTGGCTATTGTAAATAATGCTGCAGTGAACATAGGGATACATACATCTTTTCAAATTAGTGTTTTTGTTTTCTTTGGATAAATACCCAGAAGTGGAATTCCTGGATCATATTGTAGTTCTATTTTCAATTTTTGGAGGAATCTCTATACTGTTTTCCATAATGGCTGCACCAATTTACATTCCCACCAACAGTGCATGAGGGTTCCCTTTTTTAGTGGAGCAGTTTTTTATTCTTCCTCTTCCTCCTCCTTTAACATGTATATATATTTTTTATTCACAATCCACTCCCCTCAGGTTTTAATTTTCCTCTATGCATCAGATTTTGTCTGTATGGTTGTTGATTCTTCATTCATTCAAAAAACTTAGGATATGTTACAAAAACGTAATTGCCAATTGTATTTCAATGACTAAAACTCCATGAGGGCAGGAATTGGTGTGTTTTTCCCCTAATCATTGGATATGTAGAACCTAACATAGTAAGTGAATGAATGAGCACGAAACAAAATTTCCAACTCTTTCCCTAACAGAGAAATAACCAAATTAATGTTGTAAAGTCTTTTGTTTTTGTTAATTAATCTTTAAAATAGTACTTTACTGATTTAATGGTAATTAAAATGCTTTTAATATTGTGGTAAGAAGTATCATTAACATTTCTGATAATTTTAATTGTTAATAAAAATTAATGACCATGATTGGGCTATTTCATAAAACCATACTGTAAATATAGGGTTATAAAAGCACCTACCTCATAGGGATGTTGTGAGGATTGAATTAGTTAATAGCTGTAAAGCACTTAGAACTGGACTTCACACATAGTAAAATGCTTGGCAACTATTAATTTGTAACTGAGAATGGCTTCACACATAGTAAAATGCTTGGCAGCTATTAATTTGTTACTGAGAATGGTGCTGAAACTGACTTCTTCCCCATCATTTTGCAGGAGGGCCCCTGATGGTCAGTTGATCAATTCATCCATTCATAGGGAGGCTGGCAGTTTTCCCTCAGGCCTTTGCAAAAGCCCCCTGAAAGGATCATCCTCCACAGGACTTTTTTTTTTTTTTTTTTTTTTTTTTTTGTGGTACGCGGGCCTCCCCATCATTTTGCAGGAGGGCCCCTGATGGTCAGTTGATCAATTCATCCATTCATAGGGAGGCTGGCAGTTTTCCCTCAGGCCTTTGCAAAAGCCCCCTGAAAGGATCATCCTCCACAGGACTTTGACTCACCTTCCTTCCCAGGGGTCAACCTCTAAGACCCTTGAGGCTAGGGGACTGGGAAGAGCTTCAGAATGGCTAATATATTGCAGTCAAGTGGTGAGAGTTTAAAATGGTCTCTGCCTGTTAGCCCTGTGTGACTGAGTGATGCAGGGCAAATTGCTTCACTTCTTACTTTCCTCCCTTGCCCATCTCATCTCAGAGAATGACCTTCTCATCCCTTTTCTTACTCTGAGCAGCCATACTAGATTTCTTTTACTTGCACACAAATGCCATATCCTCTCCTACATCTGGCCGTTTGAACATGCCATTCCCTTCTAATGAAACATGTTCTTTCTCTCCCCTCCCCTCTTGCTTTATGTGGTCAGACCCTACTCATGCTTGCATTAATTGCCTCTTTTTTAGGAACCCTTTCCTAACCAGTTCCCACCAGCCTGGTTTGTATCTCTGCCATGCTTTCCCTTCACACCATCATGATTCTTAAAGCCTTTCATCCCATTTGGAGTTGGCCTACAGACTGAGCTCCCGGAGGAATTGATGGAATCTGACATGTTCATTGCTGCATCCCCTATTCCTGACACATAGGAAGCCCCAATTAATGCTGTTTATGTGGATGGGAAAAAATACTGGCGGTATTGTTACTTAGAATTTGGTTAACATTATTTCCACAGCTGCCCTTGTTTTACAGATTTTGTTTTTTGTTTTTTGTTTTCCCTGTAAAGCTGCTGAAACTTAGAAGCTGATTTTGTCACAGTGTAAGATGCCTTTGGAAAATTCTGCATTCCTCTTAGATGAATCTTTACAACTTGGTGAGTTTCACTAGATATATTCAGTCTTCATTTTGAGCTCAGAAGTATGCCTTCTCTTTTTCTTTTTTCTCTTTTCCCTTTCCCTTTCCTTTTCCTTTTCCTCCCCCCCCTCCCCTCCCCTCCCCTCCCCTCCCCTTCCCTTCCCTTCCCTCTCCTCTCCTTTCCTTTCCTTTCCTTCTTTCCTCCCTCCCTTCCTTCCTTCCTTCCTTTTCTGTCATAATTATTGGGTACAGTGAGGTTTGCAATCTCCTGGCAAGGCACATAGGACATAGTATTATAAAAATATTTAGGACATGATCTGCTACCTTCTTTGGGAGTTTTTATTTATCTTTAGATTTTTTATTCTTCAGAGGAATGGAATATTATTTATTGGTAAGGTAATTGATATCCAGATGTATTTTCTTTCAGCAATTCTTGAAATTTTTCAAAGTTACTACCTGAAAGTAAGAATTATAACTTGTCTTTTTTTGAGAGAAAGGTGATTTGCAAATGACTAAAAAGTAGAATGAGAATTATTTCCTGTCAGGTTTTAGGTTTAGAGATAAAGAAGCAGTTGACTGAGGTACAGAAGGGCCAGTCACCTACTGCATCTCTGTCTTACAAGCAAGTCTCTCCATCAGGGGTCTGCACACCACCAAATCCAGCTTGCTGCCTGTTTTTGTATGACCCATGAACTAAGAATAGTTGTTTACATTTTTAAATGGTTGAGGGAAAAAAAATCCTGGAAGCAGAATACTATTTTATGATATGTGAAAATTATATGAAATTCAGATTTTAGTGTCTGTGAATAAAGCTTTATTGGAATACAGCCACTTTTTATTTTTTACATATTGTGTATGGCCGTTTTCAAGCTATAGTGGCAGAGTTAGGTAGGGCCCAGAAAGCCAAAAATATTTACTTTGTGACCCTTTACAGAATAAGTTAGCTGACCCCTGCTCTACCAGGGTAGAGAAGTATCTATAGATTGAGTGCAAAGAAGAGATGAGTGGGGGAAAATTAGAGGGAGGTAAGAGTTGATACCAGCTCTCAGTGACTGACTTACACTTTTTTCGTGTCCTGGAAAGCATAATCCATATTCTCATTAGACTGACCTGTGTTGCTGTTTTAAAATAGAAAATAAGAGAAGTTGATTCTCCTATTACTTTTCTTCTAAAATGAATGGACATTTGTAGAAAGAAAATTAGTATAGTACTCTCAGTTTTTTACCAGGTTTTAGTGTTACCATAATAACTTAAGCAGACTATCCTCTAAATCATGAAGGATTAAAAGGAGCAGGTATCAAGCACACTAAAATAGTAGCTCATAATGCTTTGCTTAGCGATGCCCTCACAGGAAACAGCAGTGATAAAAATTAAGCCATAAATGAAAGTTCAACTAAGTTATGTTATTTAGGGTTGGTAAATTTCGTGCCAGCCACCATGGTCATACGATTAACCCAAATTAATAGAAAATCGGTGTAAAATGTGTTAAAGAATAATAAAAAATAAATTTAAGTTCTAGCTAAGCCTTAAAAAGCTATAGCTATTTAAAAATGAACTACAAAAGTGACTTTAACAGTTACTGATCACATGGCAGCTAAGACCTCAAATGGGACTAGATGCACCACTATGCTTAGCCCTACATGCAAATAATTATCATAACAAAATTATTTGCCAGAGTACTACTAGCAATAGCTTAAAACTCAAGGGACTTGATGGTGCTTCATTCCCGTCTAGAGGAGTGTGTTCTCTCTATAATCAATAAACCCTGATAAAACTCACTAACATTTGCTAATTCAGTCTGTATACCGCCATCTTCAGCAAACCCTAAAAAGGAATAACAGTAAGCACAATTATTATACATAGAAATATTAGGTCAAGGTGTAACTTACGGGATGGGAAAAAATGGGCTACATTTTCTATTTCAAGAACATATTTCTTATTCTACAAAAGATTTGATGAAACTAAAAACCAAAGGAGAATTTAGTAGTAAATTAAGAATAGAGTGCTTAGTTGAGTCAGGCCGTGAAGCATGCACACTCCGCCATCACCCTTCTCAAGTATTAATAACTCTTAAAACTTCTTAGCAAGTACCAAACATATGAGAGGAGATAAAGTCGTAACAAGGGAAGCATACTGGAAAGTGTGCTTGGATAAATCAAAGTATAGCTTAAACAAAAGCACCTAGTTTACACTCAGGAGATTTCATAGTGTATGGATACTTTGAACTAAATCTAGCCCAAACCTCCCACAAATTCAACTATTATAAGCAGATTAAATAAATCATTCACCCAATATTTAAAGTATAGGAGATAGAAATTAAAATTTTTTTGGCACTGTAGAGAAAGTATCGTAAGGGCATGATGAAAAAAGCATTAAAAGTAATAAAAAGTAAAGCTTTCCCCTTTTACCTTTTGTATAATGATTTAACTGAAATTTTTAACAAAGAGAACTTAAGTTAAATACCCCAAAGCCAGACGAGCTACTTAGGTACAGTTTATTAGAACAAACTCATCTATGTGGCAAACTTGTGAGAAGATTTATAAGTAGAGGTGACAAGCCTAACGAGCCTGGTGATAGCTGGTTGTCCAGGAAAAGGATCTTAGTTCAACTTTAAAAACTATTCAAAAAATCATAAATTTTAATGTATTTTAAAATACTAATCTAAAAAGTTGCAGCTTTTTAGAAACAGGATACAACCTTATCTAGAGAGTAAAAATAACACCATAGTTGGCTTAAAAGCAGCCATCAATTAAGGAAGGGTTCAAGTTCAACAACACATTTACCTTAATACCAGCAATAAGTAAATCCACTAGTTTAATACTGGACTAATCAATTAATAGAAGCAATGTTAATATGAGTAACAAGAAATATTTGTCCTTGCATAAGCTTATATAAGTAATAGATATCACTGGTAGTTAACAACAAATAAACCTAAGTCAATGTTAGATTATTTATTAAAATTACTGTTAACCCGACACAGGTAGGCACCTAAGGAAAGATTAAAAAGAGTAGAAGGAACTCGGCAAATACAAATCTTGCCTGTTTACAAAAAATATCACCTCTAGCGTAACTAGTATTACAGGCACTGCTTGCCCAGTGACATCTGTCACATGGCCATGGTATCCTGACCATGCAAAGGTAGCATAATCATTTGTTCTCTGAATAAGGACTTGTATGAATGGCCACATGAGGGTTTTACCGTCTTTTACTTTTAAACAGTGAAATTGACAAAATAAGATAAGACCCTATGGAGCTTTAATAACTGCCTGCCCCCCCCAAAAAAGGAACTAAACCATCAAGGGATAACAAAACTTTTATATGGGTTAACAGTTTTGATTGGGGTGACCTCGGAGAACAAAAAAGCCTCTGAATGATTAAAATTTAGACCAACTAGTCAAAATATCTTTACTTATTGATCCAAAAAATTGATCAACGGAGCAAGTTATGCTAGGGATAATAGCGCAGTCCTATTCTGGAGTTCATGTCGACAGTAGGGTTTAAGACCTCGATGTTGGATCAGGACATCCCAATGGTGTAACCGCTATTAAAGTTTAGTTTGTTCAACAATTAAAGTCCTATGTGATATGAGTTCACACCAGAGTAACCCAGGTCAGTTTCTATCTATTACATATTTCTCCCAGTATGAAAAGACAAGAGAAATAAGGTCTACTTTACAAAAGCGCCTTAAAACTAATTAATGATATAATCTTTTTTTTTTTTTTTTTTTTTTTTTTTTTGGCAGTACGCGGAAAGCGCCTTAGAACTAATTAATGATATAATCTTTTTTTTTTTTTTTTTTTTTTTTTTTGGCAGTACGCGGGCCTCTCACCGTTGTGGCCTCTGCCTTTGCGGGGCAGAGGCTCCAGACGCGCAGGCTCAGCGGCCATGGCTCACGGGCCGAGTCGCTCCGCGGCATGTGGGATCTTCCCAGACCACCGGGTCACAAACCCGTGTCCCCTGCATCGGCAGGCGGACTTTCAGCCACTGCGCCACCAGGGAAGCCCAATGATATAATCTTAATTCATTAAAACACCCTGCCTGAGAACAGGGTTAGTGTGGCAGAGCCCAGTAATTATGTAAAACTTAAACATTTACTATCAGCTGTTCAACTCCTCTCCCTAACAAAATGTTTATAATGAACATTCTAACACTTATTGTCCCAATTCTTCTAGCTGTGGCATTCCTCACACTAATGAACGAAAAGTATTAGGTTATATACAACTTCAAAAAGGACCAAACTTCGTTGGACCATATGGCCTATTACAGCCTATCACCGATGAAGTTAAATTACTTATTAAAGAACCACTGTGACCATCCACATCTTCTGTTTCCACATTTATTATCACATCCATTCTAAAAGTATCTAATAGTATATACGTTTTGTACAGTTTCTGGTTTTTTCTGTGTATGGAGATTACCTGTTATTTTTTAAGTGAAAGTACTAGTACATTACTTGGAAACTAGTCGGTGACTGACTCAATGGAACAAAGCTAGTACTGGGGATGACGGTACATGTCCCTTTTGGAGTCAATGGATAGATTGGAGGATACTCTTAAGGAGCTCTTCTGCAGTCTGACAGGCAAGTTAAGTCCTCTGTTAGGAGATTAAAGATCACGATTTCAGGATCTACCTTTCTTGTTCCTCTAGAACATTTCGTAGTTTTGTCTTTGGACACATTTATCACGCTGCATCGTAGTTGCTTCCTTTTCAAAATAGGAAAACATATTACTTTTCCTGTCTGAAAGCAGGAATCTTAGGTTTGCTAAATTATAAGTTTCTTAAGGGTAGATACCATGACTGTTTTTTTATCTGTTGGATCCCCCTGTAGCTATCATAGGTCTGGCACATAGTGCGCACACAGTCAATGTTTGTTGAGTGAAAGAACAAGATCTCTCGTATCTCAAATAGCTATTGTATCTATGCATGATCACAATAATTCCAGTTCATTTAAAGGTTTGCTTATTGGGATTGCATGTCTTTTTGTTAACTGTAGGAGAGAATTTTGATGAAAACGGTAATTTTTTCTGGACCATTCCTTACAGATAGCTATCAAATCATTGGCCGGATTTATTTGTCTAAGTTGATTATATATTGTAATTTTTTGACGTCTTGAGGGACAGGATTTCGAAACCACTAATCCATGAATTACCAATATCAAAGAAACCTAGAAACCTCCTCATTATAAAGCTTTAAAATGTATATATACCAAAGCCACTCTTGGATAGGAAGATTTTTGTACTCTCATCTTAGTCTTCTGAAACTTTTCCTAACTCTTCCACTGAATCTCTTTTTTTAATGAAACTTCCCTATATAGTTTGCTTAAGTACCCAAGTTTTAAAATCTTATCTTGCAGAGTACCTTGTAAACATAAGACAGTTTAAAAGGTATTTAGTTGAAGGAAAACTTCCACATTAAAGGAGTCTAGGGAGATAGAATAGCTAATCCAATACATGATTCAGAACTGGATCCTGTACTAGAGGAGGAAGAAAGCCCTAAAGGACTTTATTTGCTCTCTTAAAAAAAATAGACGTTAATGTTGTATAATGGTTAAATTTCCTGAAGTTAGTAACTATACTATGGTTATTTAAGAGAATGTCTTTGTTCCCAGGCTGTACACATTTAAGTAATTGGGGGTAAAAGGGCATGATATATGCAACTTACTCTCAAATGGTTCAGAAAATATGTTTATCGGTATATAAAGAAAATGATGCAAGTGTTAACAGTTGGCAAACTGGGTAAATTATATGTAGAAGTTCTAATCGTAATATCATAGTTAAATATCTATTAGTACAACTTAGAACTTAAAAAAAACCTTAGGCATAGTTAATTAAATTTTCATCTATACTTTTCTTTAATGTTCACTTTGGCTTGTTTCATTAAAAATCTATTAAGTTTTCCCTTAGCTCCATAAATATGCTTTGTTTTTAAAAGAGATCTGTTTTTATTGTCTTAAATATTTTGAAGGAAATTCAAGAGTAAGGATCTATTATATGGTTTTTCAAACTGGTATAAATAATTGCAGACCTTTTTTGAGCATTTACTTTGTGGTACACATTATTTTCTAAGCGCTTTACATTTAATAATTCATTATATTTCACAACAACCTTATGCTTACACCTTGCCTTGATTTGCTTTTTTCAAGTTTAGCTAAAACTGAGCTTACATGCTAAGCCTCAGCAGCTTTGAATTTTCTTCTTTTTTTCCAAATACAAACTATGGGAACTGGTGACCTGGAACTTAATATAGAAAATTGATTATATTTACATTAAGAAAAAAATATCATCTTAGAATTATCTAGTTTGTGAACATGAGATAGGTCTAACTTCAAGGTAAACTTTTGCCGTCATGATGTGGGAAGGATCCACATATCAAAACTATCAGTAATTGTCCAGGAAAAAGTAAATAACGACTTTTAGTACCCAAGTAAGAGGCAGATTGATGTAGAAACCTAGTTCTACTAGACTTCAATTTTACCAAGTAAAATAACCAAAAAATTAAAAATGAAATATCAAGAGACTGATATAGTATTGCTAACTTTTAAAATGTTTTGAAATGTATTGAATTAAAACATGCATATTATACAGTGCATAAATACAGAGTGTCATTTTGATGAAATTTTATGAAGTCAACACTCGTTTAACCAATACCAAGATCAAGATATAGAACATTTTCATCAATCCAGGAGCCTCCTTCATGCCCCCTGACAGTCATCACGCACTCCCAAAGGTAACTATTATTCTTGCTTGATTCACTATTTATTAGTATTGCCTATTTTTGAACTTCTTTTGTCTTTTTATGATCAACATTTTGTTGATGTGAGTCATTCATATTGATTCATATAGCAGCTCATCCTTTTTCATTGCTTTGTAATACTTCATTATATGTATATACCAAAATTTATTCATCCATTGTACTGTTGATGAGCATTTGGTTTACTATCAGTTTTTGGCTGTTATGAACAATTCTGCTGTGAACATTCTTGAACATGTCTTTTGGCACAGATGTATGCATTTCAGTTGGATAAATATCCAGTGGTGAAAATGCTGGGTCAGGGTATTTGGCTATTTAGCTTTTGTAGATGCTCCTAATGGTTGAATCAGTTTACAGTTCCACCAACAGTGTACATGAATTCTTGTTGCTCTTCATCCTCAACAACACTTGAAATTATTGGTGTTTCAATAATAACTCTTCTGCTGTGTATGTAGTGAAATTTTATTGTAGTTTTAATTTGTTATTTCCTGATAACTTAAAAGGTTAGCACATGTTTATATGCTTACTGACCCTTTGGATATCCTCTTTTGAGAAATGCCTGTTCATGTTATTTGCCCATTTTTCTATTGTGTTGTCTGTCTTACGGATTTGCAGAAGTTCTTTATTTCTAGGATAAGTTTTTTTGTTGGATTAAGTATTGAAGATATCTCTTCTACTTCTTCACTCTTTTAGTAGTGTCTTAATTAAGATAATTTCTTAATTTTAATGAAGTCTATTTTATCAGTGTTCTTTTATGGTTAGTTTTTTGTGTTTTAAGGATTCTTTGTCTGTCTCAAAGCCAAGAAGATACTGTGCTATGTTTTCCTCTATAAACTTCAGTGTTTTAACTTTCACATTTAGGTTTCTGCATGATATGTGGTAGGAGTCATGGTTTATTTTATTTTCCATTTGGAAATCCATTTGGTCCAGCATTATTTATTGAAAAGACTGTCCTTTCCTACTGTCATGCAGTAGTAGTGCCTTTGATGACTTCAGGTGACTTTATTTGTGGGTCTATTTTTGGACTCTTTCTGTTCTTGGTCTGTTGTTGTACCAGTGCCATACTCTTTTAGTTATTACAGCTTTAAGTTCTCCAACTTTTGTCCTTCAAAATTGCCTTGGTTCTTCTTGGTCCTTATGAATTTCAATAAAGATTTTACACTCAGCCTGTCAGTTTCCTAAATGAGTAAATAAATAACAAATCGCTGCTTAACATTAAGCAAGTTAAATATTATTTATTATTTCATATTATTATTGTCTAGTTTAATATTGAATCTGTAGATCAATTTGGATATATTAAATATCTTTCCATATTGAGACTTTCAATATGTTAACCACAGTATATCTCCATATATTTAGGTCTTTTAAGCTTTCTCTCAGAAATATTTTGTGTGTAGAGGTCTTAGACATCTTTTATTAACTTTTAAAGGTAATGATATTGTGGTTATTTTTTTTTAAGTCCTTATAATTTGTACATTTGTACTAGAGTATTTACAGATGACATGATCTAGTTTTGGGGATTTGCTTCAAATAATACAGAGGATGGGAAGGAATGGGGAAGGGGAAGAATAGATGAAACAAGATTGACCATGATTTGATAATTGTTGAAAATGGGTGATGAATATATGGATTAATAATTATTCTTTTTTACTTTTGTGTATGAAATTTTCCATAAAAATAGGTTCAAAAATATGTATAACAACTGAAGATTGAAACACAAATATATAAGAATTCAGAAGTTTATAATAATACTTAAAAAAAACACCTCATTTCATTACTCTGAAAAATCACTGGTGAATGAAAGAATCAACCATTTATTCTTCATTTTCTGTACAGATTTCTTTCCAGGATAACCACATAGTTAAGAGGGAAAGTTTACTGTTAATAGAAAAATCACAGATAATAACAAATGCTGGGAGAATGATAGGATTAGAAACTCACCACAGTGCAATTTCTAATAGAATTATGATCTAGTTAATGATCAGTCAATGACTACTAAAGCCTTTAGGTGAAAGTCTTTTGAGAAATGGATATAATACAATGCATAGGCCAAAATAGAGTAAGCCTCTCTCTGACTGATTAGAACTAAATACTCTCAATAGAATACTAAAAGCAACTATCTAAAGACTTTGAAAATTAATAAGAGGCAAATCGAGAAGGGAAGTCATAACTTGAAGACTAGCCTGTATAATGGTGAATATACCTTTTCTTTCTTTTCATGACCCAGCTTTGACCAAATGGTGGGCTGAATTAGGGAACTGCACAGCGGATGCAGCAGTTTGGAGAAACCCCTATTTCTAGCCAGAGGACAAGGAAGAGGAGTTCCCCTTTTTTCCCTCCCAAGCCTGTCCTGAGACCATCTCTACCTATAAAGTTACATTGCCAGGTAGCACAAGCACTTTAAAACTCTGAGAGAAAATGATTTTTCTGGTCAGAGGATTTGGGAAAAAGGCCCCTGGAAACTGGATCATGCTGGGGAAATCTCACAGAGAAGCGAGCTGATGTGAGAGGAGACCCACAAAGGTCCCACCTTACTTATGAGCTACACATGCATGTACAGACCCAAAGGAACACAGCAAAGACAGAGAACTAACCTTCAATATAAACCACTGTTCAAATCCCAGACTTGCCTCTGAGCAGTGCATGCAGAGGATAAACCCAAAAAACATAGCAAAGACTTTGAAAACTGAGTTGACAGTGGTACTGCCATGCCTAGAAGGCAATATATAACTTGTAGTATAAACTTAAGCAAAAAAAATAGCAAATTCTCCAGAAGATGTTTATAGAATCTAGTTCCATAACCTAATATTCAGAATGCCTAGGATATAATCCAAAATTACTTGACATACAAAGAAACAGGAAAATCTGACTTTTTTAAGAGAAAAGACAATAATTAGATGCCAACCCTGAGATGATTCAGATGGTGGAATTATCAGAAAAAGACTTTAAAGCAGCTGTTATATCCATGGCCCATGAGACAAAAGTGAACATTTTTGAAGTGAATAGAAAGATAGTTCTCCTCTGAAATAAAAACCATATAAAAGAATCAAGTGATAACTTCAGAACTGAAAAATATGATATATGCGATACAAATTTACTGCATGGGCTCAATAGCAGACTTGAAGATATATCAATAGAAATCTCAAATCGTATCTTCTGCATCAAGGGTATGTCTCTGTTCTGTAATACTTGTTAAGTCCAGGTTGTACCCTGTGAAGCCTGGTCATAGACCTTCTGGCTGTGAATGAGCATGCCATATACATATCCTTTTTTATTCTTAATTACTCTTACTTGCATGCTGCAAATAAAATGTGTCTGTATCAAGGGAGTTCCATCTCCCTTGATACTCCACAGATTCAGATAGGGTCTTGGCCTGTGATTTTCCCAGACCTTGTCATTTCAGGTAAGGATCAAGCAGTGAGTCAGTGTGTTTAAAAAAAAAAATAGTCAACTAAGGAACTTAATATACTCATGTATTTTTGTTCATTTGAAAACTTTGAAAGTACATAGGTATAGAAAAGTGGGAATGGACAGTATATATATAAATCATATATTGCAAAATCTTACAATTTAAACAATGAATTTTATCTTAAATATAAATGTAGTTATAATAATTTTAGTGAAGAAAAGATAGTTCATGGTGGTAGTTCTCTGAATAATCTGTGGTTCACAATGCATCTAAATGTATTTGAACTAGTTTTCAGATGGTTGTGAACTTTCTTGACCTACTTGGCTACACAAAAGCAACCTGGCAGTTTACTCAAGTTTTAATAGGTCAAAACAACTGTCTTTTTAATGAAGTGATTACACTGCAAGAAGAGGAATATTCATGGCCTTGAAAATTGACATTTTTTGGTTGTATTTTATATGGATCTGGTGGCCTCATTGATGAGGTGTATGTCAAAACATTGTCATTATATTTATACATATTAATTATAAGTTATTAAATATTTCATGAGCTGACCCTAAACCTATTATTTTTGTAATACTGCTTAATCAAATTTCTTAACAGGTCCCTGTAGATTTATAGCACTAATGAAATTCTGTACTTCTTTAGGGTTGATATAATTCACTCTTTTTTTCTGGAGATCCATCTCAGAAATTTACATACACTTGCCTTTTAAAAACAAAACATTTCAGATCAGGAAACTTGCTCAAGCCTCTTAGATAGCCTCATCCACCAGAGGGCAGACAGCAGGAGCAAGAAGAACTACAATCCTGAAGGCTGTGGAACAAAAAGCACATTCACAGAAAGACAGACAAGATGAAAAGGCAGAGGGCTATGTACCGATAAAGGAACAAGATAAAACCCCAGAAAAACAAACCAAATGAAGTGGAGGTAGGCAACCTTCCAGAAAAAGAATTCAGAATAATGATAGTGAAGATGATCCAGGACATCTCGGAAAAAGAACAGAGGGAAAGATCGAGAAGATGCAAGAAATGTTTAATAAAGACCTAGAAGAATGAAAGAACAAACAAACTGGGATGGACAATAACAGTAACAAATGAAAACTACACCAGAAGGAATCAATAGCAGAATAACTGAGGCAGAAGAACGGATGAGTGACCTGGAAGACAGAATGATGGAATTCACTGCTGTGGAACAGAATAAAGAAAAAAAGAATGAAAAGAAATGAAGACAGCCTAAGAGACCTCTGGGACAACATTAAATGCACCAACATTCGCATTATAGGGGTCCAGAAGGAGAAGAGAGAGAGAAAGGACCCA
>NC_041220.1:49968166-50016207 GCF_002837175.3 Physeter macrocephalus
AATGGATTAAATGCTCCAACCTAAAGACACAGGCTCGCTGAATGGATACCAAAACAAGACCCATATATATGCTGTCTGCGAGAGACCCACTACACACCTAGGGACACATACAGACTGAAAGTGAGGGATGGAGAAAGATATTCCATTCAAATGGAAAGCAAAAGAAAGCTGGAGTAGCAACACTCGTATCAGATAAAATAGACTTTAAAATAAAGAATGTTACAAGAGACAAGGAAGGACACTACATAATGATCAAGGGATCAATCCAAGAAGAAGATATAACAATGATAAATATATATGCACCCAAGATAGGAGCACCTCAACACATAAGGCAACTGCTAACAGCTGTAAAATAGGAAATCGTCAGTAACACAATAATAGTGGGGAACTTTAAAACCTCACTTACACCAATGGAAAGACCATCCAAACAGAAAATTAATAAGGAAGCACAAGCTTTAAATGACACAATAGACCAGATAGACTTAATTGATATTTATAGGACATGCCATCCAAAAACAGCATATTACGCTTTCTCCTCAGGTGCGCACAGAACATTCTCCAGGATAGATCACAACTTGGGTCATAAATCAAGCCTCAGTAAATTTAAGAAAATTGAAATCATATCAAGCATCTTTTCTGACTGCAGTGCTATGAGATTAGAAATCAATTACAGGGAAGAAAACGTAAAAAACACAAACACATGGAGGCTAAACAGTACGTTACTAAATAACCAAGAGATCACTGAAGAAATCAAAGAGGAAATCAAAAAATACCTAGAGACAAATGACAAAACATGATGATCCAAAACCTATGGGATGCAGCAAAAGCAGTTCTAAGAGGGAAGTTAATAGCAATACAAACCTACCTCAAGAAACAAGAAGAATCTCAAATAAACAATCTGACTTTATACCTAAAGGAATTAGAGAAAGAAGAAAAAAAAAAACCCAAAGTTAGCAGAAGGAAAGAAATCATAAAGATCAGAGCAGAAATAAATGAAATAGAAACAAAGAAAACAATAGCAAAGATCATTAAAACTAAAAGCTGGTTCTTTGAGAAGGTAAACAAAATTGATAAACCATTAGCCAGACTCATCAAGAAAAGGAGGGAGAGGACTGAAATCAATACAATTAGACATGAAAAAGGAGAAGTTACAACAGACACCGCAGAAATTCAAAGCATCCTTAGAGACTGTTACAAGCAATTCTATGCCAATAAAATGGACAACCTGGAAGAAATGGACAAATTCTTAGAAAGGTATAACCTTCCAAGACCGAACCAGGAAGAAATAGAAAATATGAACAGACTGATCACAAGTAATGAAATTGAATCTGTGATTAAAAATCTTCCAACAAACAAAAGTCCAGGACCAGATGGCTTCACAGGTGAATTCTATCAAACATTTAGAGAAGAGCTAACACCCATCTTTCTCAAACTCTTCCAAAAAATTGCAGAGGAAGGAAAACTCCCGAACTCATTCTGTGAGGCCACCATCACCCTGACACCAAAACCAGACAAAGATACAAAAAAAAAAAAAATACAGACCAATATCACTGATGAATACAGATGCAAAAATCCTCAACAAAATACTAGCAAACCGAATCCAACAATACATTAAAAGTACCATACACCATGATCAAGTGGGATTTATCCCAGGGATGCAAGGATTCTTCAATATATGCAAATCAATCAATGTGATACACCATATCAACAAATTGAAGAATAAAAACCATATGATCATCTCAATAGATGCAGAAAAAGTTTTTGACAGAATTCAATACCCATTTATGATAAAAGCTCTCCAGAAAGTGGGCACAGAGGGAACCTACCTCAACATAATAAAAGCCATATATGACTAACCCATAGCAAACGTCATTCTCAATGGTGAAAAACTGAAAGCGTTTCCTCTAAGATTGGGAACAAGACCAGGATGTCCACTCTCACCACTGTTATTCAACATAGTTTTGGAAGTCCTAGCCACACCAATCAGAGAAGAAAAAGAAACAAAAGGAATACAAATTGGAAAAGAAGAAGTAAAACTGTCACTGTTTGCAGATGACATGAATAAAATACCTAGGAATAAACCTACCTAGGGAGCCAAAGACCTGTATGCAGAACATTATAAGACACTGATGAAGGAAATTAAAGATGATACGAACAGATGGAGAGATATACCATGTTCTTGGATTGGAAGAATCAACATTGTGAAAATGACTCTACTACCCAAAGCAATCTACAGATTCACTGCAATCCCTATCAAATTACCAATGGCGTTTTTTACAGAACTAGAACAAAAAATCTTAAAATTTGTATGGAGACAAAAAAGACCCCGAATAGCCAAAGCAGTCTTGAAGGAAAAAAGTGGAGCTGGAGGAATCAGACTCCCTGACTTCAGACTATAGTACAAAGCTACAGTAATCAAGACAATATTTTACTGGCACAAAAACAGAAACATAGATCAGTGGAACAGGATAGAAAGCCCAGAGATAAACCCACTCACCTATGGTCAACTAATCTATGACAAAGGAAGGAAGGATATACAGTTGAGAAAAGACAGTCTCTTCAGTAAGTGGTGCTGGGAAAACTGGACAGCTGCATGTAAAAGAATGAAATTAGAACACTCCCTAACACCATACACAAAAATAAACTCAAAATGGATTACCTAAATGTAAGACCGGACACTATAAAACTCTTAGAGGAAAACAGAGGAAGAACACTCTGACATAAATCATAGCAAGATCTTTTTTGATCCGCCTCCTAGAGTAATGGAAATAAAAACAAAAATAAACAAATGCGGGCTTCCCTGGTGGTGCAGTGGTTGAGAGTCCGTCTGCCGATGCAGGGGACATGGGTTCGTGCCCTGGTCTGGGAAGATCCCACATGCCATGCAGCGGCTGGGCCCGTGAGCCATGGCCGCTGAGCCTGTGCGTCCAGAGCCTGTGCTCCGCAACGGGAGAAGCCACAACAGTGAGAGGCCCACGTACCGCAAAAAAAAAAACCCCAAACAAACAAAAAAAACCAAATGGGACCTAATGAAACTTAAAAGCTTTGCGAAGTAAACTACAAACAAGACGAAAAGACAACCCTCAGAATGGAGAAGATATTTGCAAATGAATCAACAGACAAAGAATTAATCTCCAAAATATATAAACAGCTCATGCAGCTTAATAGTAAAGGGACAAACAACCCAATCCAAATCACCTCACACCAGTTAGAATGGGCATCATCAGAAAATCTACAAACAACAAATGCTGGAGAGGGTGTGGAGAAAAGGGAACCCTCTTGCACTGTTGGTGGGAATGTAAATTGTTACAGCCAGTATGGAGAACAGTGTGGAGGTTCCTTAGAAAACTAAAAATAGAATTACCATACGACCCAGCAATCCCACTACTGGGCATATACCCAGAAAAGACCATAATTCAAAAAGACACATGCACCCCAGTGTTTTTTGCAGCAGTATTTACAATAGCCAGGTCATGTAAGCAACCTAAATGCCCATTGACAGACGAATGGATAAAGAAGATGTGGTACATATATACAATGGGATATTACTCAGCCATAAAAAGGAACGAAATTGGGTCATTTGTAGAGACGTGGATGAATCTAGAGACTGTCATATAGAGTGAAGTAAGAGAAAAACAGAAAGAGAAAAACAAATATTGTATATTAACACATATATGTGGATCCTAGAAAAATGGTATAGATGAACCAGTTTGCAGGGCAGAAATTGAAACACAGATGTAGAGAACAAATGTATGGACACCAGGGGGGGCGAAAGCAACAGGTGGGTGGTTGGTGGTGTGCTGAATTGGGAGATTGGGATTGAAATATATACTCTAATATATATAAAGTGGATAACCAATAAGAACCTGCTGTATAAAAAAATAAATAAAATAAAATTTAAAAATTAAAAAAAATGAGAAATGACAAGAAAGTAATAATACCAGAGCAGAAACAAGCTCTTCTATGAAAACCAGAAGGGGAGCTTCTGTCTTCTCAATCCTGAAAAAAAAAAATGAAAAATAAAACATTCCACAAAGGCTGGGATTGATCAATCTTGTTTTGACATTTGATACTTATAAATTATGCCATTTTTGTATATGGTGTAGCCCATTAAATAATTGTCCAAAAGGGAAAGTATGCTGTCATATTCATTTGGACGTTAAAACTTTTGCCATTCAGAAAAGCATCCATAGAGCCTGTCACTTATAGCAATCAAGTTTGACCTTCAGTTGCAGTTGAACTCATGCAACTGGAATTCTCATCTACATTATTTTTCAATTCCCTTGAAGAAACATGAAAGGAACAGATAGTTCAGATAGTTATAAACTTCTGAATGGTGATATAGTCTTCTATCTGTTGATAGATCAAATTATTTAACGTTTATCCCCAAAAGATACTTTGTGTTCACCAAAGAGATTTCTTGGGTCATGGGATGTGGTAGGCAGAATAATGCCCTTTCAAAGATGTCCATATGCTAAGTTGCCAGAAACTGTGATTGTGTTAGGTTAAATGACCTTATAGTGGGAAGATTGTCTTGGATTATCTGGGTGGGCCCAGTGTAATCAGAAGTGTCTTAATAAGGGAAGAGGGAAGCAAAAGAGATGGCAACCTGAGGAGGACTTGGTCTGCTGTTGGGTTTGAAGATTGAGGAGGAGATCCATGAGCCAAGGAATGCAGGCAGCCTCTAGAAGCTTGTAAAGGTAGGGAAACAGATTTTTCTGTTCAAGTTTCCAGAAAGAAATGCAGCCCTGCTGGCACCTTGAGTTTAGCCCAGTAAGACCTGTGTTGGACTCTGACCTACAGAACTGGGAGATAATAAATTTGTGTTGTTTTCTTCCATTAAGGTTGTAGTAATTTGTTACAGCAGCCACAGGAAACTAATACATGGTACCTCTGTTTAGTTTTTCACTAACATGTGTTTTACGTGTTGATTAATTGAATCCTAATGAATGGATAAAGAAGATGTGGTACATATATACAATGGGATATTACTCAGCCATAAAAAGGAATGAAATTGGGTCATTTGTAGAGACGTGGATGAATCTAGAGACTGTCATATAGAGTGAAGTAAGAGAAAAACAGAAAGAGAAAAACAAATATTGTATATTAACACATATATGTGGATCCTAGAAAAATGGTATAGATGAACCAGTTTGCAGGGCAGAAATTGAAACACAGATGTAGAGAACAAATGTATGGACACCAGGGGGGGCGAAAGCAACAGGTGGGTGGTTGGTGGTGTGCTGAATTGGGAGATTGGGATTGAAATATATACTCTAATATATATAAAGTGGATAACCAATAAGAACCTGCTGTATAAAAAAATAAATAAAATAAAATTTAAAAATTAAAAAAAATGAGAAATGACAAGAAAGTAATAATACCAGAGCAGAAACAAGCTCTTCTATGAAAACCAGAAGGGGAGCTTCTGTCTTCTCAATCCTGAAAAAAAAAAATGAAAAATAAAACATTCCACAAAGGCTGGGATTGATCAATCTTGTTTTGACATTTGATACTTATAAATTATGCCATTTTTGTATATGGTGTAGCCCATTAAATAATTGTCCAAAAGGGAAAGTATGCTGTCATATTCATTTGGACGTTAAAACTTTTGCCATTCAGAAAAGCATCCATAGAGCCTGTCACTTATAGCAATCAAGTTTGACCTTCAGTTGCAGTTGAACTCATGCAACTGGAATTCTCATCTACATTATTTTTCAATTCCCTTGAAGAAACATGAAAGGAACAGATAGTTCAGATAGTTATAAACTTCTGAATGGTGATATAGTCTTCTATCTGTTGATAGATCAAATTATTTAACGTTTATCCCCAAAAGATACTTTGTGTTCACCAAAGAGATTTCTTGGGTCATGGGATGTGGTAGGCAGAATAATGCCCTTTCAAAGATGTCCATATGCTAAGTTGCCAGAAACTGTGATTGTGTTAGGTTAAATGACCTTATAGTGGGAAGATTGTCTTGGATTATCTGGGTGGGCCCAGTGTAATCAGAAGTGTCTTAATAAGGGAAGAGGGAAGCAAAAGAGATGGCAACCTGAGGAGGACTTGGTCTGCTGTTGGGTTTGAAGATTGAGGAGGAGATCCATGAGCCAAGGAATGCAGGCAGCCTCTAGAAGCTTGTAAAGGTAGGGAAACAGATTTTTCTGTTCAAGTTTCCAGAAAGAAATGCAGCCCTGCTGGCACCTTGAGTTTAGCCCAGTAAGACCTGTGTTGGACTCTGACCTACAGAACTGGGAGATAATAAATTTGTGTTGTTTTCTTCCATTAAGGTTGTAGTAATTTGTTACAGCAGCCACAGGAAACTAATACATGGTACCTCTGTTTAGTTTTTCACTAACATGTGTTTTACGTGTTGATTAATTGAATCCTAATGTGAATGACAATGTGATTTCCTGCAAAGATCAATTTTAGTTTAGTATATTAAGAAGTCATTTGTGTTGATAATATGCTGGACACTGATGGGCAGACCTTTGTGTACCCAGGGATCTTTATTTTCTACTTCACAGGAATGGTGACATGTTTAGTGTGGCCAGAGAATAAGGAGTATGTATACAGTGAAGGTGGAGTGGGAGATGAGGCTGGAGAGAGAGAATGAAGCTAGAAAGGAAAATTGGGGTCTTATAATGTGGCAGAGCAAGTGATCTTCAGAAGCCTTGGTTTCCTTCCACCTGTTCTTTAATATTTGTATTATATGCGCCTCTATTAGTAAATGCTGTAAATAAGTTGGAATTATAAGACATTTTTATTATCAGCTTGACTTCAGCTGTATTAGAGTTGTAAGCAAGTTGCATTTTGCCACAGAATGGCTCATGGAATGGCTTATCTATATGTTAAATATACAAAGGAATCAATGGCAAAAAGGAAGCCTAGAGTTCAGACAAACATGAAAAAGAATTAAGTGTTTCTGATAAGGAATAATGAACAACCTGACCAACAGAGACTGTTACTATCTCTGATGTCCCCTGACCATCTCAGATAAACTTGCCTTGCTCCTTCGTACCTTTTATGGGATGAGAAACTGTAAGGGCTCAGCAAAGATTATGAGGCTAGGACAGGTTAAAAAAAAAAAAAAAAGACATAGACATAAATAAATAAATTAGAGCTATATGGCCAGTTAGAAAAAAATGCTTGTGGTTTTTTGTTTTGGTTTTTTTTTGATGGGTTTGAATCAAGCAGATCACATGCTATCCTAGCCCTTGTGTGAGATTCAGAGGGATAAAGTGCTTGAAATTGAAAATATGGAGGGGGTGTGTGATTATTGCTAACGGTGAATTCTAGAGTAACTCCAGGGGAATGAGTGGGAGGGAAGCGCAGGATTGTTGGAGGAGAGGAGATCAGGGAATTGACTGGCCAAGATGTTGGGAGGATCATTTATGTAGATATCAAAATCAAAAACAATGACAAAAGAGGTACTGGAGAGAGACAGCCCTCAGAGAAAGAGGGCTAATTCTGGGGGTTTATGAATGCTTACAACAAGCAAATGGAAATAACTGATATAGTCTGGGGGCATGAGATTCAAAGCTGGGGGGTTTAGGGAGGGAGAGGAAGAATTCAGAAACGACAATGAGGCCCTCACACCAGGGCCTTGACATACGAGACATGGGAGAGAAGAACAGCTATCACTTGAAAGGCCTGGAGATAGAGCAGAACTCCTGGAGGAGAGCAAGAGATCTGTTGGTGCAGGAAACGTGAAGCGAGTGTAGAGAAGCAATATTGAGGAAGTAGGGTATTTTGCTAATGGTGTACTGTGAATCCAGAGGACACAATGAAAGGATTTTGGAAATTGGGAAAGAAAGGGGAAAGGGGTCAATGTGGGGATATACAGAGTATATAGGGACAAGAGTCTAGGTGATGGGGGGGTGGCCTGAGAGTCTTGGGCCTCTCCTGGTGACTGATTTAAAAGGAAAGTAGGGCATAATGGGATTAGTCCTGGTGGTTTCCTAGGTAGATTATTGTAAATATGGAGGGAGAGAGGGTTTGGGAAAGGCAGATTTAGCAAGAGCCAGAGATTTTAGACCTGTATTAAATTTCTGTTGTCATAGAGCAACAAACTTAGAAACTACCACAAACTTAATGGCTTAAAACAGTACAAATTTATTATCTTACTGTTCTGCAGCTCAGAAGTTCCACAAGGGTCTCATTGGGCTAAAAGCAAGGTGTCAGTAGGGCTGCATTCCTTTCTGGAAGCTTCAGAGGAGAATGTTTCCTTGTGTTTTCAAGCTTCTAGAAGCTGCCCCTATTCCTTGGCTTGTGGCTCTCTTCTTTCACCATCAAAACCAGCAACACTGCACCCTTCTGACTTTTCTGTCTCACAGCTCTCTGACCACAGCCAGGAAAGGTCCTCTGCTTTTAAAAGACTCATGTGATTACATTGGCACCCAGATAATCCAGCATAAACTACTCATCTCAAAATCTTTAACCTTGATCGCATCTGCATAGTCCTTTTTTGAAACATATTCACAGGTTTCAGGGATTAGGGCGTGGCCCATTTAGTGGGGCCATTATTCTGCCTACCACAGGCTCCTGTCTTTCTTCCTGTGGATACTAGTGTGAGGCCTGGTGCAGGGTGGTACAGGTTCAGGGTTAACGGTACCTGGTTCAGTGTGTAGTTCACATTGAGACTCAGGCTTGGGCTCTTCCTGCAGCTCCAGATCTTTTATGGGGCTCATTTGAGGGTGGGGACAGGCTCAGGCCTCAGTCTCATCTCAAAAAAGGGTTAAGGTGCTCATGTATTCTGTGGACCAGATCAGTCCATCACATGAAGAGGGAGCTCAGACATTATTGGAAGAAATACATTAGTTGAATAATTGCAGTAGTCTTGTGTGCCACTGAGAGAGCTGTATTAATTTTTCAGTTTTTGTTTACTTAATGAGGCTTCAAAAATACCTCACGTCTAGACATCTGACAGTCTAGAATTTTGGTAGCATTTGATGTTTGTCTTGAGCCAGCATCTTCTTTGGTTCTAAGAGGTCTGGTTCATGAGACTTTGGTGTGGGGTGTGTTTCTTGTTCTTACTGTCAATTTTAAATTTAAGTTGGTCTTAGAAACTGCTGTAGAGTCAATAATGTTTTTCATCTTGCTAATATTTTATATAGAGGTGGACTAATGTTCCCATTCAGTATTGAATAAAGTGAGAACTACTGTTAAATTTCATCTTTACTCATACATTAAATAATTAATTTAAAAAGTATTTCAGTCTTTTTTTTTACAAGTTAAAATTGTTCTCTTAGAAATACTTACCTTTTTAGCTATAATACAAACAGTAATCTGCAGAAGCAAGTTTGAATTTTTCATAAATGGTGATAAATATAGTTAAGGATTGTGGGGTTTTGTATTATACCGGTCAATTAAATTTCAGCACTACTTTTTTTTTTTTTTTTTTTTTTGCGGTACGCGGGCCTCTCACTGTTGTGGCCTCTCCCGTTGCGGAGCACAGGCTCCGGACGCGCAGGCTCAGCGGCCATGGCTCACGGGCCCAGCTGCTCCGCGGCACGTGGGATCTTCCTGGACTGGGGCACGAACCCGTGTCCCCTGCATCGGCAGGTCAACCACTGCGCCACCAGGGAAGCCCCAGCACTACTTTTAATTAATGTTAGTAGATCCATCAGTCCCTGAAAGATCTGTGATATCAGATTGAACTAACCTAAATTCCAAAGTAGGTCAGTGGGTCAATAGGTTATTAAGTTAGAAAAGGGTTTATTGTGGTTTCCATTTTTTAAGCCCAGGTTCTTGAGTTAAACCTTTTTAATGAATAATTTTAAAATTATCAATCATTAGATGAAATTTAAAGTTTTTTCTTTAAGTTACATGAAAAGTACATAGGAAAACAGTCTCTGTTACTCATGTTTTTTAATAGTAATGTGTTACTTTCTTACTCGTGTTTTGTTCTCTGGAATGGATAACATGTATCTTATGTTCTTATGGTAGCCAGGGCTCTAGTATTGGACGATTAAAACAAACATTAAAAAGGCAGAAGTTAAGTTTTTCTGATTGTAAAATAATACATGTTCTTGGAAAAATTTTAGAAAGTGCTAAAGAAAAACTAAAAATGGAAAAAATCCATAAGCAAATTTACTCAGGAATAACAACAGTTGGTACTTAAACATATTTGGATTTATGTTTGATACATTTTAATGCCACTGTTAACTGCTGTTGGATGTTTAAATCTTCCAGGCTTTACTATTTTAAATAATAGTGCAATGAATGTAAAACTTTGGCTACATCTGTGATTATTTCCTTTTTTTTTTGAAATGAAATTACTAGGTCAAAGACCGTAAGTGCTTGAAGTTATTGACACTTCTCACCAAACCTTTTTTAAGAAAGGGAGTCCTAATTTACTTTCTTAAAGCATTGTTCAGTGTCTATTTCATATCTCCATCACCAAACTTATCAAACTGTTATTAAATGTAATAGACACTTTAGAGTCATTTTCTTCTCCACAGTGCAGTGTTGACATTGTCAACTTCTTAAAGCACTCTTTTCCTTTAATTTTAGTGACAAATAATCCTTCCTGGCTTTCTTCTATATCTTTGGTCGTTTTCCATCTAGTTGATACTATTATTAACACTAATCATACTTAAAATTTATTGAGCATTTGCTGTTTTCTATATAGTGTCCAAACGTGTAACATAGTTAATACTCAAAAGAACTGTATGTGGTAGGTACTACTATTATCTCCATTTTAGAAATGAAAAAAATGATGCACAGAGATTTAGTGACTAGTCTCAGACTCACAGCTAATAAAGGGGCTGATCCATAATTCACACCCAGGAAATGTTTCTAGAGCCATTTCTTTACATTGTTGCTCTGCCTCCTCCCCATTTTACTAGCTACTCTTCTGCCTGTCTGTAAAATATTAATTTTTCATCAGGTTTCAGTCTTAGCCTTCTTTTCCTAATTTTATGTTTTTCCTAGAGAAGCCCATCAAATCATTATCTTTACCTGTTTATGTTGTTGGCTCCACTTTACATCTTCACCCAGTTATTTCCTGAATGCCAAACCCACATTTCCAACTGCCTACTGGACATTTTTCCTCTTGCATGTCCCATAGATATCTTAAACATAACATGTCTAAAACTGAATCCGTCATTAAAAGTATTTGTGAGGTATTTGTTACATAGTAATTAAGGGCATAGTTCAGGCTAAACTGTCAGGGTTCCTATCTTAGCTTTACTGCTGACCTTGGCCAGCTTACCTGTTCTCTTTGTGTTTCAGTTTCCTCATCTGTAAAATGGAGATAATAATAGAGCCTACCTCATATGATTGTTGAGTCTTAAATGAGAGAAAACTTTGAAGAATGCCCGATACTTCAAAGTAACATTGTAGTAAATGTTCAATAAATGTTAGCCACTGCTTTCAACATCTTTCCCTCCCACTACCCTCCAACTTACTACTCCTGTGTTACCTATCAACCCACATATGTGTCCAAGCCAAAATTTGAGTGATATTCTTGACTGCTTCCTGCCCCCAGCTTCTGTTAAATCAGTCACCAGGTTCTGTCTAGTCATCTCAGGATCTATTAAAATTCCTATATTTCCTTTTATAATCTCTGCTTCTGTATTATTTTACCTGAACTATTATAATGCTCTACTTCTACTAGTCTCTCTAATTCTAGTTGAGCCTCCTTCCATTCCATTCTCTGTGTTGTAGCCAGTATGGTGGTTCAAAAGAACAAATGTCTATTAATGTCAGTTTCCTGCTTAAAATCTTTCAGTGTCTTTGTTGAGGGGGCGGGGGTGTTGGGAGTTACCTCCATATGACCTTTCACGATCTACTCACCTCACCATTATCATCTCTTACCACAACCTCTGTTACCCCCTGTCCTTAGGTTTTTGCCCTAATCATACGAAACTACTTGTAGTATTCTAAAATCACAGTTCCTTCTCATGTCTCCAGACCTTTGCATATATACTGTTCTTTTGGCATAGATCAAATTTCTCTATCTCTTTGCCTGGTGAACTGTTATTTTATTCTTCAGATCTCAGCTTACGTATCAGTTCTCCAGGAGGCTTCTTTAACTTCTTTGTCACTCCCAGTGTGTTCAGAGAGCACTTTGTGGGTTCTCTGGGAAATGCCTCAAATGTAGTGGCTGTGTCTATTTCACCGTTTCCAAACTACAGTCAGCGTCGTATCGGACACTTACTTGTATTGGTACTCAGTAAATATTTGCTGAATGATAAATATATGAAGTAGAATTTTTAAGGAATCACTAATATTTAACTATAATATGTTTTTACTTAAGTTTCTTTGATTTCTAGCCAGGAATAATTTTTACATTTATTAGCCGTTTGTTTTCTTCCTGGCTCCTCATTTAGTTATACTCTTTGTTGTTTGTTTGTTTTTAGCTGGGTTTTAACCGTTTTTCAGATAACTTTTAGAGACCCTCATATGGTAAAAATATTAACCTTTTGAAGTGCTGCAAATATTTAAACCTGTAATTTTGGTTTTAAAGGGGGAGTTTCCATTTGTGTTTATTTGGTTAATAATTGGTATCCCTATATATTATATCCTTTAGTCTTCACAACAGTTGCCTTAGGTAAGAAATCTGAGGCTTAGGATAACTAAGTAAATTGTCCAAAGATTTTCATCCTTGCTTTTCTGACTGTAAACTCATGGTCTTAACTTCTATACTTACTCCTCCAGCATGCTGGATTTGTTAGGTGCTTTAATTCTGACGAGTAACTCGATCCCAAAGTACTTAAAACCAAGTAGGACACTGGGATCTGCTTCTGAATTTTGCTTCATGCACATTTTAGGAATTAAGTTCTATTGCTCTGGTGTTTTTGACTCAGACCTCTTACTTTTATTTGAGTCCGTAATCTCCAGGGATTTTTTTGTTGTTGCCATCAAAAAAAAATCCCTTTTTGTACTCAAAAATACCCTCTCTTTTTTTTTTTTGCTATCAAAAATATCCCTCCTTCTTGCTGTCATATTACATATATAGCAAATTCTTGGTTTTTTAAAAAAATTCTAGAATGGACATTGGATGGGTCAGAAGCAAAGTATGAGGGTAAAGCTTTGCATTAACTTTGGTGTAGCAAGGTTGGGTTGGTCTTGGTTAATTCAGTTATTCACAATGATTATTGAGTTTTTAGTATTTGTCAAATATTCTGACAGGTCCTAATAATAGATGAATAAGTGAAGCTTCACTCCTGCTTTGAAGGAGCTCATGATTTAGAAGAATGTTAAAAATGAGAATGTTATAGCGATATCTCAGTTCTACAATGCGAAGTAGTAAGAATACAGTAATTCCTGATTTTCCTTGTTAGTGAAAGAACATTTCTTTCTGAAACTGATGAGTTCCTGAGGTTCTTTCCACACCAGAAATTTTACCTTTTGATTAAATTTATTCCTAAGTGTTTTATCCTTTTGATGCTGTTATAGATGACATTGTTTTCTTAATTTCCTTTTCAGATTGTTTGTTGTTAGTGTATACAGAAATGCAACTGATTTTTGTATATGTATTTTGTGTCCTATTTGATGTTTATTAGCTCTGTTTTTTTTGCTAGACTCTTTAGGGCTTTCTACATGTAAGATCATGTCATCTGTGAAGAGAGATAATTTTACTTCAAACTTTCCAATTTTGATTTCTTTCACTTCTTGCTTAATTGTTCTAGATAGTACTATGTTGAATAGAAGTAGCGAGAGTGGCCATCCCTGCCTTGTTCCTCTAATCTTAGAGGAAAAGCTTTCAGTTTTTCACTGTTGAGCATGATGTTAGCTGTGGAGCTTTTCATATATGGCTTTTATTATCTTGAGAAAATTGCTATCTATCCCTTGTTTATTTAGTGTTTTTACCATGAAAAGGTATTGAATTATGTCAGATGCTTTTTCTGCATTAATTGATACGATTGTGTGATTTTAATGCTTTGTTCCTTAATGTGGTGTATCACATTAACTGGTTTTTGTATGTGGAAACGTCCTTGTACCCCAAGGATAAATCCCACTTGGTCATGGTGTATGATCCTTTTAATATGCTATTAAATTTGGTTTGTTAATATTTTGTTGAGGATTTTTGCATCTATATTTATCAGGGATATTGTAGTTTTTACTTGTGGAGTCTGTCTGGCTTTGGTGTCAAGGTAATGTTGGCTTCACAAAATAAGCTTGAAGGTGTTCCTTTCCCTTCAATTTTTTGGAGGGGTTTGAGCAGGATTGGTGCTAATTAATTCTTCTTTACATGTTTGATATAATTCTTCAGTGAATGTTTGGTCCTGGCTTTTCTTTGTTGGGAGGTTTTTGATTACTGATTCAATTTTCTTATTAGTTATAGGTATGCTAAGATTTTCTATTTCTTCATGATTCAGTCTCGATAGGTTCTATATTTCTAGGAATTTATCTGTTTCCTCTAGATTATCCAGTTTATTGGCATTTAATTGTTCATGATAGTTTATTATGATCCTTTGTATTACTTGGTATCATTTGTAATGTTTCCTCTTTTTGTTGTTCTTCGCTAAAAACACTTTTTTTCTGTTGTTTTATTTATGCTCTATTTTGTTTCTGCTTTAATCTTTATTATTTCCTTCCTTCTGCTAACTTTGGACTTTTTCTAGTTCCTTGAGGTATAAAGTTAGGTTCTTTATATTTGACATCTTTCTTCTTTTTTAATGTAGTATTTACCACTATAAACTTCCCTCTTAATGATGCTTTTGCTGCATCCCATAAGTTTTGATGTTTTGTGCTTTTGTCTCAAAATATTTTCTAATTTCCATTTTGATTTCTTCTTTGACCCATTGATTGTTCAAGAATGTGTTTAATTTCTACATGTTTTGAATTTTCCAGTTTACCTGTACTACTGATTTCTAGTTTTATTCCATTGTGGTCAGAAAAGATATTTGATAAAGCATTTCAATCTTCTTAAATTTGTTGACTTGTTTTGCTACCTGATGTGATCCATCCTGGTGAATATTCCCTGTGCATTTAAGGAAAATGTGTATTCTACTCCTGTTGGGTGGAATATTCTGTTAAGTCCATTGGTCTGTAGTGTTGTTCAAGCCATTCATTTTCTTATTGATCTTCTCTGTCTAGGGTTCTGTCCATTATTGAAACTGGGGTATTGAAATTTCCTACTATTACTGTGTTGTTGTCTGTTCCTCAGTTCAGTTCTGTCAATCTTCGCTACAAATATTTGGGTGCTTTGATGTTGGGTGTATATATATCTATAATTGTTATATCTTCCTGATAAATTTGACCGTTTTATTATATAATGTCCTTTTTTTCTCTTGTGACAGTTTTTTACTTAAAGTCTATTTTGTCTGATGTTAAGTATGGCCATTTGTGCTTTCTTGGTTACCATTTGCATGGAATATCTTTTTCCAGTCTTAGTCTCTGTGTGTCCTTAAATCTAGAGTCTTGTAGATAGCATGTAGTTGGATCTTGTTTTTTTATCCGTTTACCTACTTTGTCTTTTGACTGGCAACTTTAATTCATTTGCATTTAAAGTAATTACTGACAGGGAAGGACTTATTGTTATTTTGTTCATTGTTTATGTCTGTCTTGTAGCTTTTTGTCACTTTTTTCCTGTCCTGTCTTCCTTTGTGTTTCATTGTTTTCTTTTAGTGACATGCTTTGATTCTTTTCTCATTTCCTTTTGTGTATCCTGTATAGATGTTTTCTTTGTGCTTACCATGGGTCTACATGAAACATCTTATAGATTTAACAATCTATTTTAAGCTGATAACAATTTAACTTCAAAAACTCTACTCTTTTACTTCTCTCCCCCCACCACACTTTATCTCTGTCACAAATTGCATCTTTTTATATTCATTATATATGAGTATTCGTTAACACATTTATGTGTGTATTCATTAACATATTTTTATAGCTATACTTATTTTTATACTTTTGTCTTTTAACTTCTACAGCAGAATCAAAAGTGATTGTTGTAGTTTTTTTATTTTTATTTTTATTTTCTTTTAGAGACAATTTATAGAGTTTAGCATTTGTTATATATTGGTTTGGCCACAAAGTTCATTTGGGTTTTTCTGTAAGGTATTACAGGAAAACCCGAACAAACATTTTGCAAACCCAATATATTTTTGTGACAAAGTTATAAATTTTGTTACGTTTCAAAATTATTTTAAAACCTTTTTCATAATAAATGTCTATATAAGTTGAGTAAAACTAACACATTTTTTTCTTGTTTAAACAGAATTCTGAGACTGATGGTCAGCCATACAGAAGAATACATTGAACTTATAGTTTTCTGAAGAATCAGTTCAAAAGATCCCCCAAATACAAAAGGTAATGAAAGGGTTGTATCTTGGAATGTACTTTGAAATGAAACTTGCCCAGGAAAATGAGAATTACAACCAACCTAAGAGAAAAGATTTTAGGATACTGACATTAAGAATTTCCTCAATGAGGACTTCCCCAGTGGCACAGTGGTTAAGAATCCTCCTGCCAAGGCAGGGGACACGGGTTCGAGACCTGCTCCAGGAAGGTCCCACATGCCGCAGAGCAACTAAGCTCGTGTGCCACAACTACTGAGCCTGCGCTCTAGACCCCGAGAGCCACAACTCCTGAGCCTGCGAGCCACAACTCCTGAAGCCTGTGCACCTAGAGCCCGTGCTCCACAACAAGAGAAGCCACTGCAATGAGAAGCCCACGCACTGCAAAGAAGAGTAGCCTCCGCTTACCGCAACTAGAGAAAACCCGCACACAGCAACGAAGACCCAACACAGCCAAAAGCAAATGAATAAATTTATTTAAAAAAAAAAAAAAAAAAAAAAAAAAGAATTTCCTCAGTGAAATGTCCCAACCTGATATCCTTACAATAACGTTCACAGGATCCCATCCTTAAATATGGACTATAACCAAAGATCACTAGACATTTTAGGAAAGCCTCTTTTGTGAGAGTCAAAGACCAAACCAAAATAGAAAATACCAAGTTAGGGGAAATGGAGACCAGGTAGGCAGGTAAAAATGGAAAGAAACACAAAACTGTCATTTAATAGTTTGAGAAATAAGAGGAGATGCTAAATCCATGAACATGAGAGAAAAAAATAAGAAATGAAATCGGAAATGGAAAACTCAATGGAAGGGCTAAAAAATGATACTGATGTTGAAAGTAAAGCAAAGAGAAAATGGGAAAGAAAAGATAAGAAAATTGGGGCAACTGTCCAGGATCTCCAATGTTAAAAAAAAATAGGAGCTCTAGAAAGAGAATAGAGGGACTAGACGGGAGAAATACAGAATAGTGAATGATTCAGCAAAACTCTCCAGAAATTAGAGGACACACATTTGCAGGTAGAAAGAGCCCATGGAGTGACCAATGCAGATATGAAAATTAGTCCAAAATAGGGCATAAAACTGTTAAATGTTGTTAAACATAAAACTACATCTCTGCTAGTTTAGTCCAAGATCTTTTCTCTACTTTTCCAGCCAGTTGATAGACATGCTATATTTAAGGGAGAGATAAAGGAAGAGCTTCCAGAATAAGAAAAATAATAGGTCACATATAAGGGATCAGTAATCAGAATGGCTTTGGACTTCTTGATCCCACACTGGGAACTAGAAGACAGTGGAGAAGGGTGTCTCCACTGAAGATAGAAGGGAAAGATGATTTCCCTTCATAATTCTGAGGGAAAAATGATTTCCAACTCAGTATTCAAAATCTAGCTAGACTGTTGATTAAGGATAGACCAATGTCAGTTTTAGACTTGTGATGTCTCAAAAAAATTTATCTGCCATGTTTCCTTTCTTGGGCAGTTAATGTAGGAGGTACTCAACAAAAATAAAGAAGTAAACTAAAAAAATGAAGCCATAGGATACAAGAAACAGGGAATGCAACTTACGTAGAGACCCAGGAAATCACCAGGATGATAGTGAAGAGTGATCCCAATATTACAGCTGGTCACCAATTATAGTTATCCATTCCCAGTAGGAGTAGGTCAGAAGGTGCCAGGAGAAATAGCTGCAAAAGATTAAATTGGTAGAATCTGTAATGTATTTGAAGATATTAAGAGTAGATTTAGACAAGGAAGAGTTTAGGGCTGAATTGTAGATAAGTATTTAGAAAACCAGGTAAATAACAAAACAAAACAATGATTAACTCTAGGGAAAACTATTCCAAAAAAAAAATTGTAGTATACCATATGGCTTAACTGTGAATTGTATTTACAGAGTCATAATAATGTTAACTCTGGATATAACCACCTAGCCAAAATCACGGTATTGGAAATTTGGGCAAGCATGCGTGTATATGAGGTAAGGATGGGGGGAGTCAAAGCTAAATTATTATTTTTTATAGTGGAATTCAGTAGATGATGGCTTAAAAAAAAAAAGACACTTTAGAGAGCAAAAGCAAGCACTTTTAATAATTACATTGGGGACAGCTCAAATAAATTGGGAGTGTATAGGCATCCTACCTAAAATAGAATCAAGAAGTAATAAAGTAAAAGTTTTTAGAGATAGGGAGTTAACTACCAAGGGAAACAGTTAAAGAGATGAAAGTGGTTGAAAGTAGGAAATGCGGATCAGAAGACTTCGGATTTTTTAAAAAGTCTTGTAAAACTGGATACTTTAAACTCTGAACAAGTATACATTTGTGAAAATAAACACTTAAGTTTTAAAATGAGAGAGCAGAATGAATTAAAGATGTTGAAACACCAACTGTACACAACTCTGACGAGTGGTTTTTCTGTGAAAGGGAGCAGAAAAGGAGGGCCATCCCTGAAGGGGGTTGCTGGGTCGAGGAAGTTTTTGTCTGTGTTTTGTTTGTTTTTTTAAGGTAAAATACTAAGACGTTGATCAGAATATTCCAGTTATAGAGGGAGAAATCAGTGATGTAGAAATGGAAAACTTTGAGAAGTGACAGCAGGTGGGATTCAGAGGACAAGATACTGATACTGCATAATTTATTTTTAATGCAGAATGTGTTATATTGTATGTAAGAGTTCTTTTCCAAAGATGGACTGCCAAGCACTGAGATTTTCTGTTAATTATGTGTAATGTTGCATGCTGAATTTAAAACATACCTGCTTCCATATTTTGCAAAGTTTGAATTGCTTAGAAGGTTTGTTAGTTAATACCTGCCCATGTGATAAATGTTTAAAACTTGTTTTAAAAATGATGTTTATAAAAAAAAATGCCATCCTGCCCTCCACTGTGATAAAATAGTAATGTGGTGCTTACTCAGCTGGGAATTCATATCATTGAATGACTTTGAGCTCAAGTTGCTTAAGTAAAGGAGCATTTGATTCCTAGCAGTAATTTGATCCTTTATCATTTAATTTGCTCCAATGACTGTAACTGATCCTTTTAAAGACAGATTATTTCATACCATAGTGGTCTATTAATATCAATATTTAAGAAAAAAGACTTTTAATAATATTTAATCTGTATTAGACCATCTACTTGAAATTCCTTGCTGTGAGTAGGGACATCGCATGTCTTCTAAAAGTGACTCCTTAGAATCCATAGCATGAGCAAGTGTGACTCTGCCTAGTCTTTTTTTTTTTTTGCGGTACGCGGGCCTCTCACTGTTGTGGCCTCTCCCGTTGCGGAGCACAGGCTCCGGACGCGCAGGCTCAGCGGCCATGGCTCACGGGCCCAGCCGCTCTGTGGCATGTGGGATCCTCCCGGACCGGGGCACGAACTCGTGTCCCCTGCATCGGCAGGCGGACTCTCAACCACTGCGCCACCAGGGAAGCCCCTGCCTAGTCTTTTTTGTACTGAAAGTGTGAGTCCTAGGATAGACCCCACATAAGACCTTTGGCTGCTCCCACATTACCACTTTGTTTTGTTAAAGTTAATTCGACACCATGTAAAGAAGGCAAGAGGAATCTCCTAACAGTTGCTTTAGAGTACTTAATTGGGCCTATTTCACTTCTTCCTTTATCTTTCCCTTAAATATACCATGCCTATCATGGTATTGGAAAAATAAATATAAATATTTATATTTATACCATGCCTATCATGGTTGGCTGGAAAAGTAGAGAAAAGATCTTGGACTGAACTATCAGAGATATAGTTTTATGTTGTTCAGTTAGCTGGACAACAAATAGTGTTTGGAAAAATATTGTTAACCAACAATAGTAAAATAGCTTAATAAAGCATCAGTCTATCTCCTAAAGCATTTTGGATTCACTTCCCTTATAGTCAGCATGGCCTCTCCTATATAGTATAAGTTCTTATTCTTGGGGTCCTTTTTTCCCTCTAGTTTGCCCTATTTCTACCTTCTGATAATTAAACAAGCATATACTTGCTGCCATATAAGGCTCAGATCTGGTCTTTTAACTTTAAACTGAAACTGTTCTTTTTTTAATTCACTCAAATTGGCTGTGTTACCTTTGCACTGTTCTTTTTGTTCTAGTGATAGAACCAACCTCTGTTATTACCATGATGCTAAGTATGTCTGTTAGACCAGAGGGCTGTACTTAGGTGATCTTTAAAGTCTCTTCTAACTCTAAAATTCTATAATTTTCTGTTCCATCTGCTGATGTTGACCCAGACACTTAAAATCACTATTTTATCCTGGAGTTAGTTCTTTTTATTTTTCCTGACTCTCCCACTCATTATCTTTTAAGAACTCTTAGCCCTTCACAGTTCTGCTTCTTCAGCCATAACCACATGGGCAACCCAGCATCATTTATCAAGAGTTATTCTCTCTTCCTCTCATGAATGTACATTTAAAAACAATGATAGAGTATTATAGAGTCTCATGTCCTTTAATATTCTCTCGTTTAGTTAGAGTTACACAATAATTTACACTATTTTCTAAACTTTAATTAAAAAATAATTCTTATGCCTCAGAACTGTTAGGATATTTATTAGAGTTAAGGTGGTTATTCAATATTTAACTCAGGACTATAAGATATAAGTATCTTATATGGGTAAAACCTGCTTTATACTTTAGCAAAACTGTATAGAATATAGAGAGATAAATTTTAGGCTTATGACTGAGTTTTAAAGCAGTAAATTTTAATCCCTTCAATGTGAGTATGAAACTTTATAATAAGGCTCTTCTCTGCTTGACTTGCCTTCACCTCTTTACCACTCCTGTTGTCTCTCACTTTATGCTCTAGTAATTAAAACTTTCAGTTGTAATATGCCTACATTTTTCTCTAAAGAGAAAACTTTCTCAAATATGACGCTCTCTTATAAATGCCTGTGCCTTTGCAAATCACTTTTCTTGTGCCTTAGAATCCCTGCAACTGTTACCTCTTCCTGTCCTTTAGTCTGTTATTTCTCAAACTTAAATGGTCATACAAATCACATGAAGACCTTGTTAAAATGTAGATTTTGCTTCAGTCGGACTAGAGTTGGGATCAAGATTCTGTATTTTAACAAGCTCTCAGATGATGGTGATGGTGGTGATGGTCTCTGGAGCACATTTTCAGTAACAAGAATCTAGGCTGCCTAACAAACTCACTGTCATCAAGAATATTTCCTCTGACTGCCCCCCCACACCAATATATCTTCATCATCCCTTTTATTATAATTATTTAGTTATCCATCTCCCTCTTTAATTGCAGATTTTTGCCTATAGTGATTGTGTCTCTCATCCTTCTATTTCCAAAGCTAACTATACTGTTTAACAGAAAGTAGGCTTTCAGCAAATGTTTATTGCCAACTAGCTGTTGTTATTATAGCCTGCTTACATAGGCTTACATGTGTAGCCTACGTAGTCTAATGTATATACTGAATATGAAGACTGGCTTTTTAATTTCCACTATTTTGTTATAGAAAGAAAATGAATTATGGTCTTCAATTTTTTTTCCCCTGTAGTCCTTTTTCTAAAAGGAAAAAAAGCCTCAAATGTGCCTCAGCTAAGTATATTTGCTTGAAAATAATGTTATAGCCTTCAATAGAAACAAAAACATTTTGAAGTCTCTATGAAAACATAGTGTTTCTCAAATTACTGTGTTTGTAGACTTAAGTTTTTTAGAAAACTAATGACCATTTGTTTTTCTTTCCACCCAAGGAGAAGTACAAATGTCTACTACAAGACGAAAACGTAATATGTTATGTTGTTTACCGTAAGCTGTAGTAAAATGAGCTCACTTGTTGACAGGTATGTTTTTAGAGACTTGTTTATTTTGAATTATATAAAGCTATTAAAAAAATTCACTATTAGAGTAATGGTCTATATCAAACTGATAAAAGGAGTATTATGCTTAACCATAATTACTGTTACATTTACCTTCTGTACTGAGCAAATTGCATGTAATAGTAAGTAAGGTATATTATCTAGAGCCAAAGTCAACAGCATGTGGCTTGTGTTCTGAATGGATCTTGAACTGTAATTCTGAGTGATTTGGTCAGAACTGCTCTGAAATAAATTATGACAATTGCAGATGTTTCCTTGGCACTTTGTGGAATCATCTGTCTCCTTATCTGTTGGTTCTAACTTCAGCCCTTTAAGCATCTTAGCATTTGTGACTCATGAGAGGTGACTATAATTAGGATTTCATTAGTTGAAATTATAATCTTTAAATCTTACTATTGGGAAAAGGATGGGCCTCCTTGTTTCTTTGATTTAAAGACTTTATTTTTTATTTTTTTACATTTTAACATGTTTGACATTGGGATTCATCTTACAATTGGCTTATCATAGTTTAATTGGTGGCATTTTTTTCTTTCATAGTGGCACATAAAATAGTAAGTCTTATAGTCAATGGTGTCTTAAATTTGATGAAATACAGTACCAGTTTTTTAAAAATACCTGCTGTTTGACAGCTAATGTACAGAGCACTTTTTATGTCTTACTTCATTTAACTTCACAATAATTCCATGAGATTTTACAGATGAGGAGTCTATAGGCCAGAGAGGTTAAATAACTTGTTTAAGGTCACATAGTAAGTAATAAGGTGGAGTTATGACCTGTATTGGTCTGACACTAAAGTACCTAAAGTTCCTGTGCTTTTATTTTAGTATATGTGCTGCCGAAGCGAGCACCCTGTGCTTTTATTATAGCGTAATGTGGGATTCTTCCATAGGGGATTCTTTAAGAGTTTTGTAGCTAGAGTTGTGCACAGAAGTGACTGACATCTAGGGACAGCTTTCCTCCCTTTTCTATGAGGTAAATAGTGAAGGTATGTACTCTATCAGAGCTTAAAACTTAAGGGGCAAGGAGTTTCCTCAGGGAGGCCTACCTGCCACTGCCATGGATGTGGGCTGTGCCATAGTTTCAGGTGGAATCTATGTGTAGTCTTTTCCTCAGAAAGGATGTTTCTTCACTACTCCTGAGAGATTAAATATGATTTTGGCATTATGCTTCTGAATGATTGTCAGTTCCCATTCTAGACAGTATGACCTGTAGGGACAACATCTGGGTGTTCAGACATAAAGCACTGGTTCTTAATATGAGTTCATTATCTCTCTGAATATCATGAAAGTTATGGACTCTCTTCTCAATAATGTACGTTTACATACAGAATTTTTTATAAGTTTCATTGTATACATGGAACCCGAAAAGTCTGCTCATGAACCTCTATGATACAAGATTTGTAGATGATCTCAGTTGTGGGGCTCAGAGGCACTTTATAGGCCACAGAAACATGTGGTTAAAGAAGTGAATAGTGAGTTCATGTAAAAGCTCATATCACTTGCAACTATTTACTATTGCCCCTTAGATTAAGGAGTTAGCCACCAGTGCTCTTGATTTCATTTGTTAGAAGGCTCTTCCCCCTTGGTCTTCCCATAACCAGCCCCTTCTTGTCACTTAGATCTCAGGCTCAGACGTCCCCACTTCAGCAAGTCCTTCCCTAACCACTCAGACTAAAGCAACCACCCAGTAATTAAAACATCACCCCTTTAAAAATAAAATAAAATTCATGCATTTTCATGTTTATTTGTTTCTTTCTACTAGAAAATAAGCTATATGAGAACGGGGACCTGTATGTCTAATTAACTGCTCTGTAACCATGTCCAGAACAGAGCCTGGTACATGAGTGCTAACAAATATTTGTCAAATGAATCAGTACTGAATGAAAATATATCAGTATAAGTTAATATGCTAGATATTGTGATGTTTCTGAGTGATTTGTGTTTTATAAAGTAAATGTCTCAGAAAATATTTTTTTAAATGTGCTACTATACTTAAAAATAATTTCAAGTGAATCATTTTATATAATGGCAAATATACTGACTTTCTATAGATTTTCACTTGTTACTAAAAGTTTGGAATAAGATATTTAACCTCTGGTAAAGTTAAATTCTTGTTTATTGTAATAAACTTTTTAAAATGTAAAACATAGTTGAACTTTGTTTATATGTGTTAGAAAACAGGTTAGTAGTTACTGAGTTTGAATTTATGCAATCCATAACTCTACAAAAATCCTAGGATATAACTGATTTGATTCATACGTTGTTTTAGTATTGCTGTTGCTTAGTGAGTCTGCTCTCTTATTTTCTCTGTCCACTTTCTTTTTCTTTTAGAGACGATGGTAGTATTTTTGATGGGTTGGTGGAAGAAGATGACAAGGACAAAGCAAAAAGGTAGTTCAACTTCAGATGTAAAATAGTAAATAAATGAATAATAAGTGAATGTAATAGTAAATCAGGGATTTCCAAAATCTATCTGCCTTAAGAACTTAGATATGTTAGCAAGGTGGAAGAGTTTAGAGTATCAGTATGTAGTTTATAAATTAAATAAAATTATCCTCTAAAAGTGCCCTTCTCACCACATCATATTAATGGCACATAATATTTACATGACATCACTGGGGATGTTAGCCTTCGTCACTTGACTAAGGCAGAGTTTGCCTAGATTTACCATTGTAGTTACTATTTTCTGTTAACCCGCTCTATTCTTTGGAAATAATTTATTTAGGATAGCACACCTTCAGATTAGGGATGGGGGAATTAAGCTTCACCTCCCATAGGAGGGGATATCTACACATATTTGAAATTCTTCTGTAAAAAAAAAAGTCTCTTTCCCATTTATTTATATCTCTATGGACTCATGTATATTTTGTATGGACTCATGATTTATTTTGTACTTTAGGTTATACTTCAGTGCTATGTTATTTATTCTGTTGCTCGGTTTGTTCCAGCTTTGGCCTTTGGGAGGTCTTTCATGGTTGGCTTCTGTGTCTTTTGACATGCCTCCATTCTCCAACAGAAGGGAAAGTGGGTGATGGAGAGTGGGCGTGGGGGGGAAGAATTGATGGAGAGGTATCATCAAGTAGGTGACAGGATGGGATCTAGAGCCATGGTGGTGGTGGGGGGGGCTTGACCTTAGATACAGTCCTTGTTGGTGATTACAGTATCAGGAGGGAGGGTCCAGAGAGCATTGCAGCCAAAGTTGTAGTCGTTGAGGGTAAGCAGTAAATACTTCATGGTTTTTTCCCAGCCACATTGAACTACTTGGGTGCTTAGGCACGAGGGTAGAGAGTGTTGTAGCATTACATACAGATACAAAAGATAAACATATAATAAGTAGTAGTTCCTAAATGTCTGTATTTAGCAAAATAAAAGGTACTTGGATAAGAAAAATATTCACATAACCAGATAAACTGCTAAATTCTTAAGTGAATGATTAAAATATATCTGGGAAGAAGATTTTGAGGAAAGCTATACAACTTTATTCAAGGAAATAAAAAGACCTGAATTTGAAGCTAAAAACATATCGGATAACTCCTTTCCCTTAACTTCAATATAGTGGGGGAAGGTTCTTATAAAATATTTCAGGGTAGAGAGAAAGTCACTGATAAGGTGGGAATAATCAGTCTTTCCTGAATGAAGAGGCAGAACTTTGAGGAATTAACTTGGACAGATTTAAAGGCCAAGTTTAGAGATGGAAAAGGTGAGCTAAGGGTATTCTGTTCGCAGAGACTTTGAAGGTTTGATCGTGTTTTTAGGGGACCAAAAATGCTATGGCTGTGGGAAACCTTGGAGAAGGAGAAGGCCTCATAATAATGCTGTCAGAATTAAATGGACCATGTTGAACGCTGACATCTGTGGCCTTTTATTATTGAGGTCATCTCAAGGGCTGAGTACGTCCAAACTGAACGTAACATAAAATAAAGTTGCTTTAATGGGTGTGATCCACTGGTAGAATTGGCAGTGATATTTGATTTCTGTATATTTCTTATGCTGGAGTTAAGATGCCTGTTTTGAATTATTATTTCATGGTAACTGTATGATCCTGGGCATATTCTCTTTCATGCCTGAGTTGTCACACTTGTAACATGAAAAATAATAAAGTCTACTTTGTAGGAATTAAATGAAATTTCATGTATGTTTCCAGTAGTGCCTAACTTATATACAACAAATAATGGCTCTAAATTTTACCCATGTCTTCAGATATTTCATATATAATAATTCTCAGATGCTTATTTCCTACTTACTCTTTCTAGAGGAATATAACTAGATCTGTATGTCTAACTTCCTCTAGTATGTGCCCTTTAAAATGTCAAACAGGCAATTTCACCATATTTAAATTCTCCCCAAACTGTCTATCGAAACTAATATCTCATGTTATATTACACATTGATAAACAGCATTATCAGTAACTTGGGAATCCTCTTCGATTTTTCTTTTGCTTCCCCACTCCAAACTAAATCTGACTTAACCTAGAATTGCTGGTTCTGCCTGTTAACCCTCAGACCCACACTGCTCTGTTAACACTGCCACTGCCGTGGTTTATAGCCTAGGATATTGCAGTTGCCTCCTAAATGGTCATCTGGCCTCCAGTCTTGTTTGGCATACAGTAAATTTCCAGTAGTATTTGTTAAATGAATTTGTTTTGCCAAGCACTGATCTTTTCATTACTCTAGTGCTAGATGGTCTTAACAAGCAGTTCTGTTCATGTCAGTCATTTCTTTGCTTAAAACCTTTTAGTGCCTTCCCATGGCTTTCACTATTAAATTAAATCCTTTTGTGTAGCATAAAAACTTCATGATTTTTTCTTCCAGTACTTATTATTCCTAACTGCCACCCACCCTCCTCCCCCAACTCCAGCATAGCTGGGCACAGAAAGCTTGTACACTAGCTACAGCCATGCTGAACTACTTGTGATAGATGTGTGGCCCTTTTTTTTTTTTTTTTTTTTTTTTTTTGGCCACACCGCACAGCATGCAGGGACATTAGTTCCGTGACCAGGGATCAGACCCGTGCCCCCTGCAGTGGAAGTGCGGAGTCCTAACCACTGGACTGCCAGGGAATTCCTGTTAGGTTTTCATCTTTGTGCAAGTTTCCCGTGTCTGGAATGCCCTGCTCACACCCCGCCACCATCCCTTTCTCATTTAGCCTTCATGACTCAATTCGGCACACTTAGGAGGTTCCATAGGTATTAGGTGAACTTCTTGAAAGGGCTTATCTTTCTCTAGTATCCTTAGTCCTTATTAGCACAGTCTCCGTCATTATAACAAAGCACTCAATGTTTGGTAAGGGAGTCAGTTAATATTCTGTTATGTTTCAGAGGTTTGAACAGTTGTATTTTTTCCTGGTACTAATACAGAATAAATGCTCCTTCTTTACTGAAAAATTTAAATTAATAGAATTATCCTCTGACCTTTTGGGATCTTTTGGGAAAGTAGTGTACTTTCTAAAATTGAATTCTAAAATCTGACTTCACAAAGCAGGTAATTAGAAGTATTATGGAATGATTAATTGCTCTGTAAATAATTGTGTTTATTTATCTCAAGAGTTCTCAGTGCAACTAAGAATTTGCTTCTAGTTACTGCTTCACATAGAACAGTGGGAATTATTCCTTTAGCACATATATTTTGAGCGCTTACTGTTTGTTAGGTGTTATGCTTAAGTGCTTAGATGAAAAAACTGGGGCTCTGTTATCAAGAAGCCTACAACCCAGTGGAGAGACAGCTATGCAAAAGAGTGGTTACAGCTCTGTGTTGGAGGCTGGGATGGAGGAATAAGAGGAAGAATGTGTGGGTAAGCCTGAGGGTAGGGAAATTTTCATTTTTAGATTTCTGTTTATAATTTAAAACTTACAGGAGATGGATAACTTTCTCCTAGTCAATAATTTTTAATGATTTGTACTTATACATTATATGTGCTTTCAGAAACTGTATCTCAGTAATATTCATAATAACCTTATAAGGAAAATACAGATTCTTGGTAAATATTAGATTAAATAAAACCTGAGATTTGAATGTAGTTTGTCTTACTGACATTTTCATAAAAACATGTATGCTGAATGCTTAAAATGTAAAAGTTTCTTTAGTGGTTAAACCAAGAAGAAAAATTATTGCCCTGATTAACTGTATATTGTTGGTAACCTAGGATATAAATATTTATTACCATCTGTATTGACAGAAGTACATGCTCTGTGGTTGTGTCTGTATTGAGCACTGTATTAAACTATTTGTGTAATTAAATGGACTGTTTGAAAACTGGTTATTTAATTTTTTATTTCATCAGAGTATCTAGAAACAAATCTGAAAAGAAACGTAGAGATCAGTTTAATGTTCTCATTAAAGAACTGGGATCCATGCTTCCTGGGAATGCTAGAAAGATGGACAAATCTACTGTTCTACAGAAGAGCATTGATTTTTTACGAAAACATAAAGGTACATTTTTAACTTTGTAAAATGGCTTTTTTTTTGGAATAATAACAGACTGTCTCTTAAATCATAATGTGATGGAATCTTGGCAGTGATGGCTTGAGACTGTATGCTTCCTCACCATTTTTAAGAAAAGGAAATAATTGCCTTTTTAAAGATTTCCTGGTATGTTCTTTCTTTCATTCAACAAACATGTATTTAGTGCCTACTAGTATATCCTAGATTCTTGTGGTGCAGGGTAACAGTCCTGGCCCTCAAGTAACTCAGGCCAAGGGAGACAAACATATAAACAGCTAATTGCAATGCAAGTAATTATAATGTGAGTAGTGCTCGTAAACTGTAAACTTTGTGTGAGAACACAGAGGAAAGAATGTGTCAGGGAAGTCTTAACAGTTAATTTTTCAGCTGAGTCTTCCTGTTAGCTTAAGAAAAACAGCATTTCACATGGAGGAAATAGCATGTGTAAAACCAGAGAAGCAGGGAGAGTTCAGTTTAACTGGAGCATAGTTTGAGTTGGAAAGTTATGGGTATATTTGAAAGAGAAGCAAGAGTCAGATCATGAGAACTTTATATGTCATTTTGAAAGATGGCTTCAGTGTATATCTAGGAAATAAAAACACTGTGTTTTAAAGTGATTATTTGTTAATCAAAGAAAATCACTTTGAGTAAATAAGTCATGAAAAGAAAATTTTAAAGAATGTTAAGTATTTTGGTACTTAATAAATGCTACTTAATAGAAAATAGGTGAAAAACTTGTAAAAGGACATTTCTTTTTCAGATGGAAATGAAACTGCAGAACTTCTCAGAAAGAGAATTTGTAACTAGTGCCTCTATTTCTTGCTAGCTCACTCTGTGGTACATTACTAGCCTAGTTTATGCTCCACCACTGTTTAAAATTATTTTTTGTTAATTTCATTAAGGCTATGACCCCCCCACCCCCTCTGCTACCAATAAATCGGTAGCTTTTTCTTATATTTCATCCTTTTCTGCATCTCTGAAGCACTGGAAATTTTCATCCATCCTCCACTGGCTTCCTTTTCCCTTGGCCTGAGATACACTGTACTTCATTCACCTCCCCCCTCCCAACTGAGCTAACTTCTTTCCTCTTTCTTTTTCTGCCCTCTGAACATGACATTTCTCAAGGTCTTGTCTTTTGTGCTCTTCCTTTCTCTATGCTCCTTCCCTTGGTTTTACCTCTCTCTTAAACGACTAAATCTATATTTTTAGATGCAAACTTTTCAGTTTTTTTTTTCCAGGTAACTTCTGGGTCTTTGTTTTACGTGTCCTCAGACTCAGTGCATTTGAAGTTGAATTCATTTTCATTTGTCAAGACATCTCTTTCTCTCAGCTTTCCTTTTTCCGTTTCACACCACTATCCTTTCAATCCCCTGGGACTCAAACCTGAGAAGAGTTTTGCATTTTTTTCATCTTCTGTAGTACAGTATCACAGTTGCCAGTTTTGTTGATTATTCTCAAAATTGCTGCTCTTCATTTTTATTGCCACCATTATCATTACATTTTATCTCTACAAATAGTATTCTCACTAACTTCAGGGCCCCTTGTTAGATAGCACACTCATTCCTCAGACATTGTAGGAGTTCAGTAAATGATTGTTGAATGAAATGAAATAATATGCATGCATAATTATTTCCCCCGACAATAGAGGATTCATTTTGTCATTTGGATATTTTTTTTCAAAATTGGGTATATGATTCTCACACCAAAAAAATTTACCTTAAATTGAAAGGTAATTCTTATATACTTCTTACTCTAAAAATAAACCTGGGTTTAACTGAACTTGATGGGATTTGCTTATGGATTTAAGTCCTTTTTTTCTGAATGTATATAATGTGAATTTGAAAAGCATGACTATGTTCCACAGAATTAGTAGCTATACTTCTCAGTTACTCTTCATATCTAGTACAGGCATTTCCAATATACCAAATTTTGGGTGCCAGTTTAATATGCTATATTTATATATCTGGTAATAGAAAAAACAAAACAACTTAGTCCATTTTTTTCACTGCAAGGTAGAGTATATTTTGTAGAGTAAACTCTATGACATAGATTTTAATTTTACTTGTTTGTTTTAATATGTTTGCATTTAAAAATGAAAAAAATATTACCTAAATAGTTCACATTTCATTGTTTATGAATAGTTTTCTCATAACTAAATCCATTAGAAGTATGTTGCAAGATAAACTATAATTATTGTGTTAAAATGTGTGCCTTAAGCCGGGGATCTGCAAATTTTTGACCAGCTTCCTACCACTAAGAAAACATACCAGAGGACACTAAGCAGGATTACTCTGGGTTTATTACTATAAAGTTTTTGCCTAAAATTTTATTTTAGTCTCCTTGATTAATTAAGAATAGAATACCTTAGGCTGGAAAGAATCTTTCTGCCTGGCAATAGGCAAACCTAAAGTCATTCTTTTTTAAATTTTTTTTTTTTTTTTTGGGAAATAAAGTCATTCTTTTTTAAAGGCAGACTGACTGATCTCCTTGGCTCCTTTCCTCCAGGTTCACGTCCTTATGTCTGCTCTAGGTGCTACTGTTTGAATGGCAAAGAAAGGAAGGGGAAAAAGAATATATTCCTAATGCTTGGTCTAATCTGCTTGTTCTGATTCTTGTTTGGTCATTGTGTAAAGCAGGAAGCAATCTCAGGCCTGTCAGCAACACAGGTTCTCAGAGCTCCCCAAAGAAAATCCAAAGAGACTGGTATTTTCAGGAGAGCAAATCCAAGGAGATAACTTGCTACATTAGCTCAAATATTTCTTCATCCCCAAACTTGGACCTCCTGATAACCTATCTAGACCAATGAATGTTATTGACTATGGTTTAAAGTGGGAGAAGGGAAGGCATCTTGTAGGACTTTTGTAACCACCACCCTCTCCCTGTGGTTGGACTATACCGCTAATGTGTGAATCTGTTTACAGAAATCACTGCACAGTCAGATGCTAGTGAAATTCGACAGGACTGGAAACCTACATTCCTTAGTAATGAAGAGTTTACACAATTAATGCTGGAGGTATGTCCAGATTTAATTTTTGAAAAGTTTTATTTTCCTTAAAAAAGAAATCACAGGGGTTACCAATTTTAGTATAGTTTTAACAATATTAATTTAATATTGAAAAATCTTAATTCAGTGTAAGTCAGTCAACTATCTCTTCAGTTAAAATTAACTGATATAAGTATTGTAAGGAAATAGTACTATGTGATAAAATAATGCCAAATCTTTGTGGTTTCAATATCATCTGAGTTTTTGAGAGGCTTAATAAAAGTCAGAAACCTGTAACTACCAAGTTCTCTACCTGGACCACAGTAACATTCAAATGAAAAATAAAATATATTCTTCATCACATACTAAATATTATTGTGAAATGTATTCTACTAGACAGTAGGATTTTTTTAACAAATTAAAATCCACCTAAACACAACATAAAATGGTAATAAATGAAGTATTTTGAAAATATTAAAATAACAAAATATACATTGAAAGGCAACTCTTCTCAATTCAAATAGAAACTTCTAAAACAAAATAAGTAGATGTTCTTTTGCGACAAAATTATTTTTGAAAACAATTCAGGTCATATTTGCTTAGAATTGCAAAACTTAATAACTCATACAATCAATTATAAAATCGACAAAAATTTTGAGTCACTCATACCTATTTTACTTTTTTACTTTTTAATCATTTCCTATTTACATTAATAAGGTGTCATCTATGCACACAAAGTACGGAGTTCAGTATCAGATTTCCCTGAAAACTTACAATAAACAAAGGTGGTATACTTTGGTGGTAACAGTTAAGGACAAGAAAAATACATATGCAGAAGAAGGTAGACATGGAAGAAGTAGAGGAAAGCAGTTGAGGTAGGAATATATAGAGGTTGTTAAATAATTTACATTTCTTATCCTGTTTGTTTGGGTTTGTTATTTTAGAACTTAAGCATTTTTCTGTGTGGTGTATATATATGTAATAGCCATGTCTCAGGTGTCTTTGTATATTGACCAAAGCCTAAAGCAGCATTATTTTGCAAATTAATGAACTATTTTTCTATTTATACTTTAGGTGGAACAGTTAATTGCTGGATTAATTAAGTCTTTACCTATTCAGCAGAAATGTTATCATGTGAAAATTTGTTGGAGTATAAATACATTGTATATATATTTAAAGCTGTGCTTAAAATCTGAAAAATAACTGAGCACTTTTCACATATTACCTCAGTGAATCCTCACAATAATCTTCTGAAGATAAACTATTAGTATCCCTTTCTAACTTTCAGATGAGGAAATTGAGGAACAAAGGGATTATGAAATTTGCTCAAAATAAAACAGTAATTAGCTTAGCTAGGGCTCACTGCAGGAAGACTAGCCTCTGGTCCCCGAGGCCCCGGCCCTGTGCCCGCTGCTGCTCATGAGACTTCTTTTCAGTGAAGGCTAGCCGTGGCACAGGACTTTTAGCTTGGTAACCAGCAGTCAGCTCTTTAAGTTAGTGGACACTTAAGTTACGAACCAAATAATAGTTCCAATTTTGTTAAATTTTTTCTCCTCTTAAAAGTAGTTTGCCATTGTCCGAAATTATCTCTAGATAGAAGTAATACATTTATGAAAGGGTACACACAAGCTAATGTGTATAACCACAAGAAGAAATCAACTCATTTAATTCCTCTTTAATTTTTTCTTTGATTATTTCTCACTGTAATCATTTAATAAGATCTTCTGTGTTAATCATAAGCTATTTATGTACCCTGCTTTATTGGTATGAAAAATTTTTTATAAATTCATAAATTGATGTAATATCCACACTTAAGAATCTTAGCAAGGTAAATTACCTATTTACTAATAAGCTAAACGGAAAGCATTGTCCTCAAATTTTTCTTTACAGTGAACAGATTTTTAAAATTAATTGCCAAGACACATGTAGTGCATATGTAGATAAGTGTTAAAAATAAAGAGTCTAGAGATTGTAACATTACATATAATATGCAACGGAGAAAATTTAAACATGTTAATTTTGAAAATATAAATTAGTTGTCTCATGATTATCCTCACTGCTTCTAAAATTACATTTCCTGAAAAATACTACATTTATTTATTTTCAATATGTCAAGCATATTTTTGATTTTTAGTGAATATTTACAACTACTAAGTAAATATGCATTTTAAGTTCATATTGCCAAGATTGAAGGATATGTATAAACGTGTGTACTGTAACCTGGGTCCAACTAACCTAGTTGTGTTACTGTTTGCTGGTCATGTTGATGAGATTACAGTTAGGCAGTCTGGATACCCTTTTCAGCAGAATTTCGGGTGTAGGCTATATCGTAGAATGTTAGAGCTGCTAGTAGAGGAGTTGGGGTCATTCAGCTCAACCTCTTCATTTTATGGATGAGGCCTGGAGAGGCTGCAGCTTGTCTGGTCAGATTGCTAATTAATTCAAGAACTCAGACTAAGATCTTAAAATTCACTTATACCTTATGTGTTGGCTGTCTTTCTCCATTCTTCCGTTGCCACCCGTCCCTCTCCCTCTTGTCTCTGTTGCTTAAGGAATATTCCTTGCTACCCTTGCTGGGAGTGTTGAGAGTAGCCAAGGAAATCAGGGCAGTTTACCGTGACCAGACCTCTATGCAAAGTCATCTCTGTGTGAAGTCATCTCCTTGTAAGGAGTTCTTTCTCCTTGGCAGCTGGCAGCTCTCTCCAGTAATCTACAAGGGAAGGGCCAGTGCCCTGCCTGCCTCATCACAAGGTGGTTCTGTCCCTTTCCCTAGAACTTCCATCCAGTCTTCCCGTATTAAACACCCACTAAGGAAACAGTGAAGGTTTACACAGGCCTTTTGTTGTGGGTAAAGTAGATGTCAAATAGGAAGATGAGTTTTAACTAATGAGCCCTTTCCCGCCTATCATACAACGTGGACAAGGGATAACCTTCAAGGTCTTCAGTCGTGGTATGAGGATGTCCTTCTGTGTCTTGCTCTTCCTTCCACATCTCTCGAGTCTTCCTCCTCAAGGCCCCTTCAGTTTTTGGTGTACCTACTTACCTTCTTGGGAAATTACATTCCTCCACTCAAAAGAAGTTTGAGCCCTGGATCCCTTCTTGTGTTAAGACTTGGTGAGATGCTGGTGGAGGCTTTTCTCTGCTGAATCTTTGCCTGCTTTGAAAGAGGAAGGGGCAGGCTCTGGTTCTGGGAGTGGGATCAAGTCATTAAGAGTTCTGATTTTAGTTGCTTCTCTTCACAGAAGAGAGCTGCATCCTAATTCCTAGCAAATAGAGATCATCATAGAAAATAGTAATTTGCTTTCAAAGATGACACAATCTAGCTTCACATGAGAAAAGCATGTCCTTCTTAACATCATTTTGACCCTTTTCCTTAGGAAATAATGCCATCATTATTGTACCAAGGAGTTTTTGTAAAAATTTCATGAATTTGCTTAAATTATAATTATAATTATATAATTATTATAATTATTATAATTATCCAAACGTCTCCCTCAATAGAAGGGGAGGTGGGGGATGCCTTTTTCCCTACTTCCAACACGTACCTCAACAGTTACTTGGAGGGAGGTTACTCTAACTCTCAGATCCATAAATTACATACAGGTTATTTTTTACTTGCCACGGGCCACACATATGCTAGGTGCTGCAGATACAGTATTGGAGGAGTTATACATAGTTCTCACTAGAGATTGTATCCTTTGAGAGAACCCTATACTTAAACAAGAAATTCAAATTTAGTGTGGTAACTATTTTTTTTTTTTTTTTTTTTTTTTTCCGGTATGCTAGCCTCTCACTGCTGTGGCCTCTCCCATTGCGGAGCACAGGCTTCGGATGTGCAGGCTCAGCGGCCATGGCTCACGGGCCCAGCCGCTCTGCGGCATGTGGGATCTTCCCAGACCGGGGCACGAACCCGTGTCCCCTGCATCGGCAGGCGGACTCTCAACCACTGCGCCACCAGGGAAGCCCCAGTTACTTTTTAAAAAACTGACTTCCCTTGATACCTAGTCCCCTCAAAATGTGTCCTTTCATGAACTTTAGAAGGGAAGAAAGAGTGGTTTATATTAGACTTGTGAACATCCACCCATCTCTAAACTCATTGTAGTGTGACTCACCTTCCTATTGAAATTACTCTTAAAAGTCACCAAAATTCAGTCCTCATTTTCTCATTCCTTGTCTTATTTGATTCTATGTTATACTGAGCCACCCCTCTTCCTCCTCATTCACTTTGTCATTCTTTCTTCCATTGACTTCATCGACAACAGTGTATTCTGTCTTTGTCATTTTCTCTGGTGCTTTTGCTCCTTCTCATTCCCATAAATAGATTATTCCCCAAGGATTTGTCTTTGGCATTCTCCTCTCTTTTGCAGATCTCATTTCTTCAGCTGCAACTTTGGTGCCTAGGATTCTCAAATGAAAAACTTTGTGATATGTGAATACAGGATTGCTTTATTATTATTATTACTATTTTATAAATTTATTTTTAAAAATTTTTGGCTGTGTTGAGTCTTCATTGCTGTGCACGAGCTTTCTCTAGTTGTGGCGAGCGGGGGCTACTCTTCATTAGGTGCGCGTGCTTCTTATTGCGGTGGCTTCTCTTGTTGCAGAGCCTGAGGTCTAGGCGTGCGGGCTTCAGTAGTTGTGGCATGTGGGCTCAGTAGTTGTGGCTCGCAGGCCCTAGAGCGCAGGCTCAGTAGTTGTAGCGCATGGGCTTAGTTGCTCCGCCGCATGTAGGATCTTTCCGGGCCAGGGCTCAAACCCGTGTCCCCTGCATTGGCAGGCGGATTCTTAACCACTGCACCACCAGGGAAGTCCCAGGATTGCTTTATTATTAAGTGTTGTTCCCCTATGCTGACTTCTCTCCTGAACTCTAACATCACATTTATTAATGCTTGCCTAAGTCCTTTCTTCTCTATTCTTACTGCTGCTAATTTCATTTGGATTCGCCTTAACTTCCCCAACTATTCTGAAGGCCACTGAGATCTTCCTCTTAATTCACTTTTTCCTCTAAATCCATTTTACACATTGCTTCCAGACCGCTCTTGAAAAAAGTCCATATGTCTTGCCCTGGTATTCAAGACCTTTCATGATCTGACCTCAGCCTACTTTTTCAGCTTATTCCCTTTCACTTTATTCCCCATGTATCTCCCTGTGCTTCAATCTGTACATAATATCTGTCTGTTAATATATCCGAAGGTGGTAATGTGTTCTTTTGTGTGCCAGAGACATATTATTGGTGGCCTATGTGCTTCGGAGATATTAACATCTTCAAGTAAGGCCATTGTTGTATAATAACATGATAAAGTAGAACATTGTTTCTACCTTTTAGAAACCAATCATCCAATAATGGCCATAGAGTGATTTTTTTTTTCCAGAAGCATTTTAAAATGCACAAAGATAGATACTAAGGTATTGTAAAGGGGAAAAATTAGCATGTTGACAGTGCTCTGGAAATTTCCACAGTTAAGTCCTTTGTCATTTATCTTAGATTTTTATTTCTGTCCTGTGAAATACTTTTTTCTTTTCATTTAACTGACCATTATGTTTAATTTCAGGCTCTTGATGGTTTTTTTTTAGCAATCATGACAGATGGAAGCATAATATATGTGTCTGAGAGTGTAACTTCATTACTTGAACATTTACCAGTAAGTATAAAAATCCTGTGATCTTCTTATTTAATGCCTATTCTAAACGTTCTAAAGCACTAAGAAGTGGACCCCTCAGAGCAGTGCTGAACAATAGTTGGAGTGGGGATGAGACCTCTAAATATGTCTCTTGTTTTAGTATGTGTATTTTCTCAGGTCAGTCATAACTCTAATCTATAGTGACTAAATATTCAACTACCACTTTATCTAACCTCTATTCTTCTTGCCCTCTTTATTATAATGCTGAGTTTTCAGTATTAACTTTTTAATCAGCGTGGTGAAGACTTGCTTAATCACTGAAATTATCTTGAGAATAACTAAATTTCTACTGAGATATTTGTTGCAGCTAAATAATAATTTTCTCAAAAGAATGACTTATAAGAACATACTGAAAATAATAGATACAGAACTTTTGTGCTCTGTGGCTTGAGTTGATAATATTTTAATGGCCATATTCAATTTGTTATTAATATCAAGAGGGTAGATAATTTGAAAAGAATTATAATTTTGGTTAGAATGGTGAATACCTGAATTATGTATTTGCTGTTTTACTTAACATATATTTATTGAACATCTGCTCTGCCAGGTACTATGCTAGGTGCTCTGCTACAGTTGACAGTTCTTATGAATTTGAAGTTTTTATTGAATATGTAATGTTCTTATCTAAGATGGTGTTACCCAGAAACTGGGTTCGCCTCTTGGTGGGTGCCAAGCCAATAGACCCAACCAAGCCAAAGATTGGGAGAAGGAAGGATTTATCATAACTCGCAGCAAGTAAGGAGAACATGTGGTGGTGGTGGGGTGAGGGGGGGATCTTTCACAAAGCACTGTCTCCCCAGACAGCAAAATTGGGGAAGTTTTAAGCTAAGGGCACATGCATATTCATGAAGGGGCTTTAGCAGAGGAGAATTCAGCATAGAAGTGGGGCAAAGGTTGGCAGAGTCCCAGCTTTACTTGACTGAAGTCGGAAAAGGTCAGCATCATCATTATATCCTCCACTTGGGGTGGGGGGCCTTGGTTCCTACAGAGCTCAGATGTATTATTACGTATATCCTTTGAGAAGGAACTAGGACTCTACTTTATCCCTGCACTATTGCTTGCCTGCCTTTTCTCTCTCCCTGCATTCCTTTGTTCCCTTCAGATCATTAAATACTGAGATCAGGGCAAGCATTGTGGCCAGGCTTAGATTACAAAATGGCTTCTCTTATGTCAAGAAAGCTATTCCTGGTTCTCTTTCTCCAGGGACCCCCTAACTTATCTTCTTACAGTGGGGCTTGTGGTGTAAATATTTTGAAGTTACTTATAAATTACTCTTAAAATGCCCATCTCTTGAAAATGTATAACAGTACAGAGTCAACTGTTCCATAAGCATCTCTTTCAAGAGATGTTGAAAAGCAGTATCTCCTTCCCTCTGATTACTCTGCTACTTTGTACTTTGTAAAGAGAATGGACTCTATACTTAAAAGGCCAGATTCTAAAAGGGTACTTTGTTTCTGAAAGCCAGGCAGTAAGTAATTTGCTAATTTCTTTGGGTCACACAGAAAATGACTTGGCTTTACTGCTTCTCTAGGGGCTTTCTTTACAAGTAAGTTCAAACAATAGGTGATTAGCCCAACATCTAAAAATTGTTTGGGAATAAACAGTGAGATTATAGCAACATGTAAGTAAACTACTATGGGCAGAGAAAAGGACAGAATTTTCTAGAGGACTCTTTTTAAAAAAATATTTACGTAGTGAAAAAAGCCAGGGAAAGAAGTCCTCGATAGGATTAAGTTATGACTAAGATAAGATTGAATAGTGGACTCTAATAAATAAAATGAAAGAATGTATATAACAAAACAGAAGCAGGCTCACAGATAAAGAAAACAAACTGGTGGTTACCAGTGGTGAGAAAGATGGGGGGAGGGGCGAGATAAGGGTATGGGATTACCCCTACTACATATAAAATAGATGAGCAACAAGAACATATTGTACAGCACAGGGAAATATAGCCATTATTTTGTAATAACTTTAAAGTGTAAATAACTTTTGTAATAACCTTGTAAAAACTTCTGTAGTAACTTTGGAGTGTAATCTATAAAAAAAATTGAATCTCTGTATTGTGCACCTGAAACTAAATAATACTATAAATCAACTATACTTCAATTTAAAAAAATAAGGTTAAGTAACTTGAATAAAGGTATAATTATATGCTTTTAAACCACAGACATTTTTATTGGATTTTCTTTCAGTTATGTGTTTATAGAAACTATATAATCTTTAATTTAGTCATAGTCAGGGTAGAATTTGCAATGTGGTCAGACTTTTTAAAAGCCTGCTTCTTGGGCACTTTCCCTGGACTTCATTGAGAATTAGATTCCTTTTCTCTGTGTTCTCACGTTACTTTATGCGTACTGCCACCGTGACACTTAAAATGAATTGTAATTTTCTGTTTATTTTGATAATAATGGTAGATGTAAGCTTCCTAAGTGCAGGGACTTCATCTCTGTATCCACATGTGCTGGCTAATTTCTCGGAGAGGCACTTAGGAATTATTGATTGAGTATAGAAAGTGAGGAGATTATTTGATGTAGATGTATTAAAAACTCCTTCCTAATGGCATACTGGTGTTGGATCTTTAGCGAGGGAATATTTAATTGCGTTTTGAAATAACAACATGTCTACCACAGATCTGGTTGGGATCCAAGTGTTTGATCATTAACATTCTCCCCTCAGTGAGAAACCTCCTCACCATATTCCCTCCTGGATTTTTTTTTTAAACTTTTAATTTTAGAACTATTTGTAGATTTATAGAAAAATCGAGAAGATAGTACAGAGAGTTCCCATATGTCCCCTACCCAGTTTCCTCTGTTAGTAACATCTTCTGGATCTTTTTGATTGTCGTGTCAGCCAAAGCATGTAGCTGGTGAATGTTTGGGCAGGGGAGGTTGCTGCTGATCTAGCAGACCCATTTCATTCCATGCGGAGTTAATAGTAGCCTTTATTAAAACAGTTTTTTTTTTACCACTCTCCAGTATCCAGTGGATACTTTCCTTCGCATCACTGACAATGTTGTATGTTATTTGAAGGTTTGAAAACAAAAACACAAGTGTGTTTTGAGAAAATGAAGTAAAACACAATAAGGAAAAAAGTATGTGATTTTCTGTTTTGGCTTGCCATTAATAATTAAACTGTAACAGATGCTAAACAAAAGGTTTAAAACAATGGTGTGCCTTTCTTTGTATTTGAACATGCATACCTTTTTGTCTAAAACAGAATTTTGGCTCTTGCCCAGAGGGGGAGAAACATTAGCAAATCTCTAAATATAGACTTTAGTGTTTATAATTCAGTTCTGTTGAGAAATTAAAATTTGCCATCTTAATCAGTGGTCAATGTAACTTAACATTTTTAAATTTAAATTTGACTGTAAAATTGCAAGACTGATTGTGTAGGTCCTGCAAAAAAATTTTTCTTAACTTTGTCATGTCATACTTATGAAATTAATTTAGGTACATTTTAACCTATTTGTGGCTAATAATCAGGAAAGGAAATTTATGAATTTTTTTTTTCCTGGTGTGGCTTTCTACAACAAAATTATGGGGTCATACCACCTCCATGCCAGAAGGGATTTTAGACATCCTTAGCCCAGCCCCTTTATGTTTGTTAGAAGCATACATGAAACCCAGAGAAACTGGACTTAATTGTACCATTTAGTGGAAGTGCCAAGACATAAAGTCGGGTCTCTTTACCAGGAACTTAAAATTTGTAAAATTTTACAGTTTAAGATCGTTTTCCTCATACTTGCTTAAATGTGTTCCTGTAAAGAGAGTATATTAAATTTGTTACCATGTAATATAGGGAGGAAGATTCACCATGTTACAGCCTAACAGAGTCCAGGACTAAAAGTGCTACTATTAAGATACTCTATGAGCGTTTCATTTTCTACTCTTCTTAACTTGGTAATTTTGAACTATAAACACAAGAATGTGCTAAGAAAGCCAGTACCATCTTTGGTGTAAATGCAGTATGCAGAAATAACAATTTAGAATTTTTTTCAATAGTTATATGATTATTGGTGAATAAATACTTTTAATAAGAGAACAAATATTTGAAATAAGCAAATAAAGCTTACTTGATAGGGCCAGAATCTCTGTTCCTTATGCCTGTATATAAGGAACATAGTTGTTTAAAAATATGTTATATCCAACATATACCTGACATTTTTCTGGAGGAGCTTTCAGTTCCTTTTGAGCAGCTACTTTCTATAGCAGTTATTTGTCAGTTTTCTCGCTGAGGAAAAGATAATTGATGATAGTTAATAATTTCCACTGAACAGTTGCATTGACCTAATGTAAGGAAAACAGCCTATTGATTTATATCATATGGCAGTCAGCAGGATTTACATTTCTTCTTCATGAAAATAATTGAGGGAGACAGAAGGATCCAGATAGCTGTCACTTCCTTCTCTTTCCTTTGAATTATGCTTGGGAACTGAGTGGATGGTATGGCAACATCAAGTATGATCAACTTCATTTAGAGATTGGAAGTGTAATGGTTAATGGAAGATCACACATCAGTTAGTTGCCTACTAAGTCTGATACTTCAGTTTATCAAGTGTCTGGGGAAGCAGAATGGTGGAGAAGTAGTGCTTGTGATTACACCACTCTGTATACTAGATAGTTATATTATTTTCTCTATGCATATGAGACAGCCTATAGATTTATAGATAAAAAAGCAAGGGTGACAAAGGTCAGATCATAATTTACTGAAATAGTGGAAGAAATGTCAGTAAAAGTAAATAATTGTAGGAAACTGTAATCATCTCCAAAATGAGTTTTAGTTCTACAAATAGGTATCTTATTTTTCTATCAAGACTATTTTTTACATTAATGTCAGTGCCTATATTTTAATACTTTATTTTATGAATAAAAGGCAATTTTCTAGCCTTTTTTGTTGTTCATGCCTTAATTTTTTGTTTATTCCTTCTGTTCTAGAGACTTTTCAGACATTCAGAAAAATTCCTGTTAAAATGCAGATATATTTTTGGTGTGGTTACCCCTTAAGGCTTATCAAGTAACTCCTTAATTCAAAATAATTTACTGCACTAATAACTGTTATGTGCGAAGCTCAGTGTTATTGTGTCTTGATTTGAAGGATAGGAGATAAAGGTGTAAGAGATAGGACCCTTTAATTCACTCACAGAGCGGTAGGACATAGAGATTAAACTATAATTAAATATTTTTGATAGGAAATGAAGGGTATGAGTAGTAATTACTAAAGGAACTGTATTATTTTTACTGTGGATTATGCAGTTAAAGGACATATTTTTGAAGGAAATAATTTGAACTGGTCTTTGCAAGATGGAAGGGTACAAACATGTGGTGAGAGAGGGGAAAGATACTCCACTTCATGAGGTGGACCTTGAAGGCTAGAGAAGATACAGAAGGAAGAGTGTAAATGTATGGCTTGTACAAGAGTGGTAAACACCCCTTTTCCCACCTCTTACCATCCCCAGTGGCTGTTTTTTGTTACTGTTTGAAGTTTTTTTGTTTTGTTTTTAACAATCTTTACAGTGTTTGAAATACAAACAAAATAAAAGTGAAATTTCTTAGTGGAACCCTTAGCCCGCTTTCACAGCTCCTTTTCACTTCCCTTGCCCTCCATGCCTACCTCCATAGTCTTGGAGATACCACTTCAGTAACCCCAGGATTCCACAGGGCAGTTTGAAAATGTAGAGAAGCCAGGTAGACTGCATGGGATTTGTCAGGAAATGTGAAGTCACTAAAGTTTTGTTGTCGATGGTTCTTACGGAGGGGCACTGTCCTATTCACTTTTGATTCCACAGCCATGGCACATTGTAGGCCACCTGATCTTGTCAAATTACTGTTGATTAAAGCCGTATTTTAGCAAGGATTATAATGCTCAACACATAACTTGCCTATTTTGGGGAAGAGGGTGGTTATCTTAAAGCATGGCTTTTTGACAGTGGGATACAGGATAGATGGCTGGAAAAGATGAAATAAAAAAGAAGGGACACATTGGACAACTGAAATGACACCAAAGTCAAGTGTCCTCTTCATGTAGCCTGTGGCCACTCCTGTGGTCCTTTATTGTAGTGTACACCACCATAATTTACCAGAGTTTGGGATGTATGGTAAGGCTACATCTGGTAGCCTAAGAGTCTTCTAATCAACTTTCTTAGTCCTGTTATATTTTACATGTTCAAATTTGAAACTCACCTTTGCAAATAACTTATCAGACTTTCAAAGGTCATATTGATCATGAATCTGATGACACTAGTCTCAGAGGCAACGAGGTCATGTTAACCTCTTTCACCTTCTCAGTCTTGTTTTTCGAGTTGTGCTCTGTAACGTGATATTTGTCAGTTTTTACAGATAATTAAACGTTAACCATATGATCATCTGATGTTTTAAGAGTGATTATATACTTTTAAAATAAATGTCTCTTGAATCACTGTAATTATTTAATTTTTAAAAATTTCTTTTTCAGTCAGATCTTGTGGATCAAAGTATATTTAATTTTATCCCAGAGGGGGAACATTCAGAAGTTTATAAAATACTCTCTGCGCATCTGCTGGAAAGTGATTCATTAACCCCTGAATTTTTAAAATGTAAGTAGTAGTTCTTAAACAAAAAGTTAAACAGATTTGGTTGCGTTATCCTTTACTTTTGTAATTTTGTGACAAACCCAGGTATGTTTAACCACATTAACACATGGCATCGTTCCAAATACCCTATTAGATCCTTTTAAAATATTAACATATGATGGAATTATGACCATATTAGAAGTCTGAGCTCTTCCAGAATACATTGAAATCTCATCTTTTTGTTATAATATGCCATAAAACTGTATTTTACATAAAAATGGAACCTGCGGTATATTCTTTTTAATTTTTATATAAAATCTTACTGTGTTTAATGAGAGAAAATGAAACATTCTCATTTTCACCATCACTAACCAATTGAACACTGAAACTATGGGGCAAGACTTCTATATTTAAAAAAATTATTTAATAAAGGAAATTGCTTTATTAATTAAACAGAATTAAACAGTAATTTATTGGATATGTCTAGTGTGCCATACATTTGTGTGCTATATCATAAAAGTGCCAAGAATAGGGAAAAATAGTCCCTGCCTTTGATAAGTGTAAAATACCATGGTATAATCTGACTTTTCTCCTAGATTCACTGGACAAATTAATTTAACCAGAATACCTCATTTTCTTGCATAAATTATCCTGTGTAAAATCTGAAATCATTACAGCACTACATTTGGCCATTAGTGATTAGATGTCTTCTTTAGCTACTTTTTCCATGATTTTTAAGTTTTGACTTTCTGGTAATACTGACATTAATCATTTTAAAGGTTCTTTATATTTTGAATCTTCAAATTCTGTAGAACACTAACCATTCAAGAATTGAGATATACATACACGCACAGACACACACACACGTGTAAGTATGTGTGAACATACATCTTTGATGAGATAGCCTGTCAGAAGGAGTTGAGAAGAAGAAAAACTGGAGACCAGGAGAATCCATCTGAGGCCTATTTATAATTGTTTAAAAATCAAGTTCCTATGACACTGACCAAGAGACTAGTCTTTCACCTAAGAGAAAGATTTGGGTTGGATATAATGATGTAGAGGCCAGTTATAGGCCTGTAAACGGTATTTGAAGTCATGGATTGAATGACGTTGCTTGAGGTAAATATATAGAGTGAGGAGAGAAAAATTAGAAAGATGGAACCCTGTGCCATGGCAAGAGGTGGACAAAAGAGGAGTCTGCTTTAGAGACCTTTGCAAGGGCAACATTGTCTGGAGAACTGAACGAAAGCCTTTGGCAGAAATACAGAGCTTAGGCTTCCGTTTCCAAGATCAGGCAAGAATACTTTTTTTAAAAAATTTTATTTATTTATTTATTTTTGGCTGCGTTGGGTCTTCGTTGCTGCTCACGGGCTTCCTCTAGTTGTGGTGAGCGGGGGGCTACTCTTCGTTGCAGTGTGCGGGCTTCTCATTGCGGTGGCTTCTCTTGTTGCAGAACACAGGCTCGAGGCACGCGGGCTCAGTAGTTGTGGCACGTGGGCTCAGTAGTTGTGGCTCACGGGCACTAGAGCAGAGACTCAGTAGTTGTGGCGCATGGGCTTAGTTGCTCTGAGGCATGTGGGATCTTCCTGGACCAGGGCTCGAACCCGTGTCCCCTGCATTGGCAGGCGGATTCTTAACCACTGTGCCACCAGGGAAGTCCCCAAGAATACTTTTTAATAGAGAAAAGCCTTAATTAAATGACTTGCAGACCTCATACTTAAAGAACTGATATACAAAAAAAGTTATTTCTTTTTTTTGTATATGAAAAGGTTGTTTCATGTCAAAGGAGTAAACGAGATGTAAAACAGAGGGTAAATTGCTTGGAAAATTCAGGATTCTGTAAATATGCCATTTGGGCCATAATGAAGGTGAGGTAGTACAGGTGATGTGATTTGTGTCTAGAGAAGGAAATAGGGCCTAATGTTTCATCCTAAACAGTTTGGTTTTTATTTTTTAACGTAGTGAGAAGCCAGTGCAGGGGGATTTGGGTGGTTTTGTGGTCTGAAAAGGAAATCTCTCAGGTGGAAAATTTTGAAAAATAACCAGAGTGGAGATTAAAAGGATAGCAGTAGAAGTAAGGATGGAGAGGAAAGCATGCATTCGATTGTTGAGTGGATAAACTCAGTAGGATTTGGTGTTAGGCACAGGTGTCCAAACAGCTAGGGATCATCAGTGGGGAAGGTTTTAGGAAGAGGGTAGAGTTTGAACCTGTTGAGTTTGATGATAAACCCATTCATGATAATAACAGAAGAGTATGTGTTTGATGCTGTGAGTGAAGAGAGGTGTTAATTAGTCCTTGAGTGCTGAAATAATAATAATGAAAGTGATGTTAGTCTTAGAGTAATAGGCAAGGGTGAATCTGAGTGGGAAGAGTGTGGAGGCATGGAGAATCCATTTTTGCAGTTACCTAGATAGAGGATAATTTACATCTGTACCAAGTTGGTCGTACTGGATGCTCATTTGGAAAAAATGACTCATGAGAGCTTCCTTGGTGAAATGAACAGCACATCCTGTGACAGATTAGTTTGGGAACTGGTGATAGGACGAGAAGAGACCAAATTGATATGATTTCTAACTAAGGAGATAATCATACATACATAGGACGAAGGGGAAGGACAGCTGGCTTAGGAAGACACGGGGATAAATTCACTTTCAAATATTTTGAGTTTCAGTTACTGATGGGACAATCAGGTAGAGATGTTCTGAAATCAAATAGTGATAGGAGACTTGGTCTTATATAAAATGTTAGAGTTGGGGAGAGAGATTTAGGAGTAAATAAGTTTGTCAATGCTGGTAAGTTTGTAAAGGATAATAGGTTACAATCAAAAGAACTTTTGTGATGCCCATAGTTTGAAGACTGATTAGCAGAAGAGATAGAAATAGTCAGTAAGGTAGGAAGGTAAGTTTCATACTATGGGAATGAAAACATGTGAATTTTAAGAAGAGGTAGAAACAATGAGGGAAGACCATTGAGCTTAATACCGACGTGGGTGAATTTTAGAAGAGCAGTTTCTATAGAGGTGTGTGGGCAAAAGTCACAATGCATAAAGTTAAGGGAGGTGAACATACGGAAACTAGAGCACATAATGAAAAGGAAGGAGATCTGTGTTACTAGGAAGAGTAGCATGGAAAACTCTATATGTTTGAGATGGAAAGACCTGAACAAATTTAAAAGTAGAAAGTAAGGACCCAAGGAAGAACATGTGTGGATGTTAAAGGAATGAATACCGTGGTGTGGCCCTGGTCCTAGAGCAGGAAGAGAGGAAAGACTGTTCAAGGTAGAGATAGAAGTATTAGCTTTGGAATAGGAAGCAAAACTTTCTTTGAAATTAGAGTGAAGAATGAGAAGGAAGGACAAATAAAAATGGAGGAACATGGAGTGGCTTGTATCAGAAGATGTGTTTTCTTTATTAAGGACAAGGTGAGATCATCTAAACAAACTCTGCTTTTATGGACTAAACAAAATGTCATTGAGGACCTCTGTTGGGGGAAATAATGATTGTAGACTAATACAACTGTTATAATCTTACTTTGTGTGATATATCATTCATTATGATAAATCACAAATATGCCATATTTTTTTCTCTTCTTTCAGCAAAAAATCAGTTAGAATTTTGTTGTCATATGCTTCGAGGAACAATAGACCCAAAGGAGCCATCTACTTATGAATATGTGAAATTTATAGGAAATTTCAAATCTTTAAACAGTGGTAAGTTAAAATGCTTCTTTTGCAATGTAATTTCACTTGGTATTCTTTTAAGCTCTTTTTTTTTTTTAACATCTTTATTGGAGTATAATTGCTTTACAATGGTGTGTTAGTTTCTGCTTTACAACAAAGTGAATCAGTTATACACATACGTATGTTCCCATATCTCTTCCCTCTTGCGTCTCCCTCCCTCCCACCCTCCCTATCCCACCCCTCTAGGTGGTCACAAACCACCTAGCTGATCTCCCTGTGCCATGCGGCTGCTTCCCACTAGCTATCCACCCTACATTTGGTAGTGTATATATGTCCATGCCACTCTCTCACTTCAACACAGCTTACCCTTCCCCCTCCCCATATCCTCAAGTCCATGCTGTATTAGGTCTGTGTTCTATTCCCGTCCAACCCCTAGTCTCTTCATGACATTTTTTTTCTTAGATTCCATATACATGTGTTAGCATACGATATTTGTTTTTCTCCTTCTGACTTACTTCACTCTGTATGACAGACTCCAGGTCTATCCACCTCATTACAAATAACTCAGTTTCATTTCTTTTTATGGCTGAGTAATATTCCATTGCACATCTTCTTTATCCATTCTTCTGTTGATGGACACTTA
>NC_041220.1:50017379-50018605 GCF_002837175.3 Physeter macrocephalus
GCATCTTTAGTATTCTCTATGTATAGTATCATGTCACCTGCAAAGAGTGACAGCTTTACTTCTTCTTTTCCTATTTGGATTCCTTTTATTTCTTTTTTTTCTCTGTTTGCTGTGGCTAGAACTTCCAAAACTATGTTGAATAAGAGTGGTGAGGGTGGGCAACCTTGTCTTGTTCCTGTTCTTAGTGGAAATGGTTTCAGTTTTTCACCATTGAGGACGATGTTGGCTGTGGGTTTGTCATATATGGCCTTTATTATGTTGAGGAAAGTTCCCTCTATGCCTGCTTCTGCAGGGTTTTTATCATAAATGGGTGTTGAATCTTGTCAAAAGCTTTTCCTGCATCTATTGAGATGATCATCTGGTTTTTCTCCTTCAGTTTGTTGATATGGTGTACCACGTTGATTGATTTGCGTATATTGAAGAATCCTTGCATTCCTGGAATAAACCCCACTTGACCATGGTTGTTGAATTTTGTCAAAAGCTTTCTCTGCATCTATTGAGATGATCATATGGTTTTTCTCCTTCAGTTTGTTGCTATGGTGTATCACGTTGTTTGATTTGTGTATATTGAAGAATCCTTGCATTCCCAGAATACACCTCACTTGATCATGGTGTATGATCCTTTTAATGTGCTGTTGGATTCTGTTTGCTAGTATTTTGTTGAGGATTTTTGCATCTATGTTCATCAGTGATATTGGCCTGTAGTTTTCTTTCTTTGTGACGTCTTTGTCTGGTTTTGGTATCAGGGTGATGGTGGCCTCATAGAATGAGTTTGGGAGTGTTCCTCCCTCTGCTATCTTTTGGAAGAGTTTGAGAAGGATAGGTGTTAGCTCTTCTCTAAATGTTTGATAGAATTCGCCTGTGAAGCCATCTGGTCCTGGGCTTTTGTTTGTTGGAAGATTTTTAATCACAGTTTCAATTTCAGTGCTTGTGATTGGTCTGTTCATATTTTCTATTTCTTCCTGGTTCAGTCTCGGCAGCTTGTGCATTTCTAAGAATTTGTCCATTTCTTCCAGGTTGTCCATTTTTTTGGCATAGAGTTGCTTATAGTAATCTCTCATAATCTTTTGTATTTCTGCTGTGTCCGTTATTACTTCCTCTTTTTCATTTCTAATTCTGTTGATTTGAGTCTTCTCCCTTTTTTGCTTGATGAGTGTGGCTAATGGTTTATCAATTTTGTTTATCTTCTCAAAGAACCAGGTTTTAGTTTTATTGATCTTTGCTAT